>NC_133657.1:124799917-124910924 GCF_009905375.1 Apium graveolens
CAAGTATCTCGGACACGGAGGGAGAAGGACCGTTGTTCCCACCATCATTCCCGCCATTGCCACCATATAAAGGGAAGCTATATCCTTTAGGCATTTTCGAGGAGAGCTTGACTAAAGTTTGAAAAACATGAAGAAGATAAAACTAGAGAGAAATTGAGAAGTTGGAAGTAAGAAGTGAATGAAAATGAATGTTTCCCCTTCCTTTTATAAAAAAAAGGGGTACCTACTAAAGCAAGTCACCATTCATAATGGTTCATGTTTGTAGGTTTTTTACAGGTTAAAAAGCCCACAGACGACTAAAACTCCCCGAGGAAAATAAAAAAAATATATAACCAACGAATAAAAGCTCCGCCAGGGCTGAAAATCGGGGGAATAATAGCTGAATTCATGGAGACAGTCTCGAGTACGCTTAATTAAAGCTAAGGTCAAGGGTCACTCTCTAATTAGAATTTACGGCGCTAATTTCCCTAATTAATCAAATGAATTAGGAAACTTGGAAATTACCTTCCAAGAAAACTGATTTGAAATATTTGAAGGCTTTTCAGCCATGATACTCACCGCGAGACCCCTAGTGGAAGAGTGGACTCGGAAGACTAGGATTACATTTGAAAGCTTTTCATCCATGGTAGTCACCGCGATAACTCATGGAAAAGAGTGGACTTGAAAGAGAAATATTACATTTTAAGGCTATTCAACCGTGGTAGTCACCGCGCCCACTCATGAAAGAGTGGACTTGGAAGAGTAAGATTATATTTGAAGGATTTTCAGCTGTGGTAGTCACCGCAACCAGTCATGGAAGAGTGGACTCAAAAAAGTAAGATTATATTTGAAGGTTTTTCAGCCGTGGTAGTCACCGCAATCACCCTTGGAAGAGTGGACTCGGAAGAGTAGGATTACATTTGAAGGCTTTCAAGCCGAGTAAAAGACAACCACCCAACAAAAATATAAGGATTTTTTGAAAAATCAGTCAAGAAGGCCATGATCACACCCCCCAGCCGAGCTGGGGGGCATGAAACACCTCCTTGGGCGAGTGGCCTCCAGGGGAAACCATCGACCACCGTTGCCTAGACGGCAGCAAAAAAAAGGGGGTCAAAATTTTCAAGCAAGGGGGCATGATGGCCACCCCTTGGCCGAGTATCCTCCAGGGGAGACCCTCGGCCACCATCGCCTAGACGGCGACCAAAAAAAATTCAAAAACTAAATTTTTTGAACTTTTTCAGATTTAGTAAATAACCCTGATTAGTGAAAATTAGACAAAAATTAGCCCCGATTAGGGCCAGTTAGCCTCGATTAAGGAAAATTATCGTGAAGTAGCTTTATGATTAGCCTATATTAAGGATAATTATCATCTTATGCTCAATAATTAGCCCCAATTAGGGCCAATTAGCTGCAGTTATGTCTAATTAGCATACTTTACTTCAATGTTTAGCCATGATAAGCCTGATTAAAAGTTTGTAACCCGGAATTAGCCCCTGTTAGGGTCTATTTATTGCTTTTGCCTTATAATTAACCTTGAAGAAGGTTAAAAGGTGATCAATGCCTGATGTATAGCCCCAATTAGGACGATTTAGCATTAAACGCTACTTAATTAGCCTCGTAAAGGCCTACAAAGTGAAATATCACTTTATAATGAACAAGTCACTGTGAATATATAGGTCGCTCCACACTTCATAATATGACCGAACCCCAGAAGAGACGAAACTACCTCTGAGTCACGAGTAGACCACTGTAACTTCCACGAAAACTCGAGAAGTTTTCCTGAAAGTTGGGGGCAAATGACATGGATAGAAAGTAATCCGTAAAGTCACAGTTAATTTTGAATTAATTATGTCCTAAAGTTGACTGGTCAAGCCCGTGAAGCCACGACCCAAAGTAGATCATCACGAGCATGACCTAATATGAGTTTTAATAATCCGAGTAGACCATTACGGTCATGACCCAAACTGGGTCGTGTAGCCCACAGCCCAAAATCAACTACGTGATAAGCCCGCCGAGAAGGCCTGAAAATGAGATTCAAGAAGACACCTACATCGAATCCAACATGGAAACGAACTCCTTTAGGAAGGATCAAGAATCCACCGTATAAGAGTGTCCTACTTACCATCTAAGTAGGAGACTTGTCCACCAAGTCTCCCTACCCTATTCTAACCCTAGACACAACATCTATATAAAGGGGGTTCCACCCCTCAACCCAAAACTATGTTTTTGTCTTGGTTCTCTACAACACAGAGATAAGTAGGCATCTTCTGAGAACAACTAGTCCTTACCGCGAGAACACCCATTAAAACTCGAAACTCAACAATCCTAGCATTAATTGTAATCAAAACCCTATTTTTTATTCCACAATAATAGGTATCCTAATTATATCCCAGAGTATAATCAAAGCTCGAGGTTCGATACTCGATAACGATAACTTTAATTCTAATTTATTAAATAACAAAAAAATTAAATTTCCAATAATGTAATAACATATTAGTATATAATAAACAATTTTTTGTATATAATATTTATATTACAAATTAAAAAAATTAAAAATACATTTAACATTTGAGTAATTTCAAATTAATAATTTTACTAACATAAAATCTATGCAATACACAAATCTTTTTTTTAATATAATATAACTTTAAAAAAATAATTTGAATTGAAATCTTAAATTTGCTCATTTAAAATTTTAAAATGATACGATTTCATTATAAAAATTTTACCCGTATATGTTCATGATTTGTATAATAAGAGATATTTTAAAAAAATAATAATACTTATTGAACAATATGGTTTTATTAATATTTCTACGTGTTGTTACAAAAAATGATTATATTTTAGTTAGAAGTTAAGTTTTAGTTTGGACCAATAATATATGAATTATGTTTAATCTGATATTAACTTCATTTTATCATGAATTAATAGTTTAAATTATTTTATTTCAACCCGAGACTAATTAAACCAACAAAATTCAACTAATTATTTGTAGTTTGATTTTAATTTTTTAAGCCCAGTTGAATATGATAATTTTGTTTTAACCTGGATAAACAGTATATATATAATTTTGTTTTAGGTATTCAAATTATATTTTGATAAATTAACTTTGATAGTATAAATATTGATATCTATATAACAATTAAACAATTTGTAATTGTAAACACTATTATAGAAATTAATTAAATAAAAATTAAATTAGTAGAATAAGTTGACTTCGATACCAATTAGAATAAAATATGCATCAATATGAATTATAATTTAAATTTGTACAAGACTTGACTTTAATATCAAATATAATAATACATAATTTAAAATGAATTATAATTTAAATTGATAGGGGAAGTTTACTAGAATATCAATTAAAATTAAAATGGTCCACCGACCAACAAAACTTTTAAAATTTCTTTTATTATATAACAGTATAGATATATATAAGGTAAAGAATGGGCTGATCTAGCTAATTAACTCCATAGTTACCACTTACCAAAGCTATTTGCTACAATAGCCTTTCCCCTGTATTGGAAGGAACAAAGCATAGTTGGATTATGAATGCTATGTTAAATAACAAGAGTTTCCGAAAAATAATAAGGTTGCAATAGAAGTAATGTCTTAAAAATTAGAGCATAGTGTAACTCATTCATCTAGCCCGGTACTTGGATTAATTATAAGCTTATTTTTATGATTTTACTATCTTGTGAAAATATTTACAAAAATTGTAAGGTGCAACCAAACTCTACTAGATATTAATTTTTTTTTCGTAAATTTTTTAAAAAATGAGTTTTATTTATCTAGTGAGTTGAAAAAATATCTAGCCCTAATATCTTAACATGTGAAGATTGTCCAAAATAACGAGTTTACTGAAAATATAACTTTTTTAAATATTATAATCTTAATTATTTTTATAAAATCGAATTTAAGGGTTTAGATCATAATCCTAGAATGTCTCTCCATTTCAAGATTAATAATGAACATCCAACTTGTTAACATAGTTAAAAAGAATGTTATATGCAAAATTTTAAGAATTGTTGATCATTAGAAAGTTTAAATATTTTAAATAATAAGGTATATTTAAATTTAAACATAAATTTCACAACACTCTTATCGGTGAAATTTATAATAAAATAGACCAAAATCTTGATTCCCATTTATTTATTTATTTATTTTTATTATAGAGAATCCACAGCATTACCCTTTGGATTTAGTGATGGTTTAATTTATCTGATTGAATTTAACCGCTTTTCTAGTAGTAGATCATTTAACCATAATTCTAGGCCCTGAATTTTCCTACTTTTCCACGGTGAATATGACATTAATTTAATCAGCTGGAAACAAGCCTTTGCCAACTCAAGTGAATGTTTACATTCACCTAAATGATATCTACAATTTCCCTCCCGCACCCCTGATATAATAGAATCGTGTAGTGCAATTCCAAGTTCCAGTCCTACCAAACTACTGGACACTTTCCCTCTCGTCAATATCATAATATATTTGCATGAATGGGCATTAGAGCTAGGGACAGGCCATGAATATTTTTTACTACAATGATGCAGAAATAGCACGTCATAGGTGACAGAATATTTGAGTCTTGACAATATATTAATATATTTATGCATTATCAACCAGTACAATAAAGAAAAAAAGGCCCCCTGTTTTATGTCATTAGTACAAAACACATCCAGAATTTTAAAAATTATAAATTTTTTTAAATATATGATATATTTATAAATATAATTTTGAATAGAATATATTTATAAAAGAGCTTTTATAATGGGACATATTATTAGAAAATCCTAATTTTTTTATTATTGTACTAGAAGTTGCAGCATTTATGATCCTTCTACATTTCTTTATTTATACTTACGCTAATATATATATAAAGTTTAAGAAAAACATTATTTATATTACTAAATTCTTAACTAAATTTGTTTATGGAAAATTTAAACACAAATTTATATATTTACAATATTTTATGTTCTATTAAAAAATTTTAATAATATTAATCTATACCACTATTACTTTGAATTCAAAGTATGAATTTTTTATAACTAATATATATCTATTACTCATAAATGTAATATTTATCACATTTATATATAAACATTTCATATAAATTTGTAGGTACAACTTTTGTATACATCTAAATATAGATTTATATATATTTTTACACAAGTGATTTTACTTAATAATATAAAAAGAAGTTCTTAAAAAGTTATATCTGATTTAAGAATTTATAACCAACAAACTAAAAAAATAAAGAAAATAAAATTTTAATACTAATTTCTTAAAGGCCTCTAATTTATGTTTTGTCTATGGCCTCTAAACTTTAGAGTCTATGGAATCACATCCAATTTGATTGGAAGTTAGGATGGAACCCGATTAACTTTAGACTGCTACTCACCTTCACTGATATGGATTGTTACTCGTATTTCTGCTTACTATCTCCACTTTCTCGGTTACTCGATTTCATGCCACTAACTTTAGTCCTCAAACCTTTAGTTGAAGCATATCACCTAGCTAATAGCACATAGAATTCACCGTCTTCCATGAATAGGGTGCCGGGAAGTGGGGCTGGTGCTAATGTGAACAACAAACTTTTGGCTCTGGGTGGTGGAAATAGGCATGAAAGTTTTTCAGATGTCAAAATGTTGGATCTAGATGCAGGACGCTAGATTTCATCAACACGGTGTATGCGGCATAAGGTAATTGTTCATTTCTGGTTGATAGGCCACTGCAATTTCCTAAAATATAGTGTAATGAGAAAGAGAAGATACAAGATTGTGCACACATGTGCATTGTTGAATTACAAGTTTCTGATGATGAACTTTTTTACACTTATCTGAGAACATAGAATTAAGGCAGTTGATCAAGTAATGAGTTCATAGAATTATTTGTATTCGAGTTCTACTGGGTGTTCATTTCCTATAGCTTCTCAAACAAACCTTATAATATCAACTCGCTTGAATACTTCAAAACCTTATCTAACGGGGTTTTAACAATACTCATCCTTCTGATTTTCAAACTATTGGACAAACTTAGTATTTTAGACTAAATTGTGAATCATTTTGAGACTCTATAAGAGTGAGACACATTATGTGTTAGTGGTGTGTATTTATTAGAACGTGTTCTCCTCTTCGAGGGGATTCCTACGCATATTTACACGCTGAAAATGAGTAAAAGGTGAATAAGAACTAATGGTCCAAAGTGCCACCTTTTAATGTGAAAAGTGGGTTTTGTACCACATCGACAGTAACACAAACTTATTCCTTGATTTTTCTTATAAATATCATGTACCACATCGAAAAGCAAAACAAGTCCTTTTAAGCCTATCTTTAATAATAGAGTCTCAGGGCACCAGTTTTATTAAGTCGGGAAAATAAGATTCGTCTTTTTAATTCTCGGTCTCTTCAGTCTTCAATTTTCCAAATATTCTGATGATAGTTCTCGGGTTTAGTTCAAGTTCGCTGAATGTATTTTCGATTTATCAATTATACTAGTATCTCATTTTATCCTGGGAAGCAGGTTACTAAACACGGATGGTGCGAGGCAAAACTACTTTAAGGAGACAGTATCTGGACTCGAGATTAAAGCCAATCTCTTTTTGTTTTCTTAAACCCTTCTCCTAATTTAATTGTTAATTCTTATATGCTTATGTGATTTAAAAATTAGCAATGTTCTTGTGAATTAGTTATATATTTAATATATATAATAATGTCTATATCGTACAAGTTTGTTGACAATCTTAAAGAAGTTTTATTTGTGATTTTTGAGAAACCGGATACAAAGTTAATCATGTATGATTCATGCTTGTGATTCTCATATTATTTTTAGACCTACATTGTTAAGTCACAAACTAGTTTGTATAAGATAAGAGAAACTCGCTTTTTTGCCATGATATGGATCTAACGGGCTATTCTCAAGCCTTTTTGCTTTGATAGTCAGAGGCGCTTTTGTGACTAATTTATTCGAAATATGTGGTCTATCCTTTTTGTATATGCTACTGGGGCATCTGTTGGTTACATGTATTTGCCACATGTTTTGACTAATATAAGTGTCACACATTGTAATTAATATAAAGGGTTTATTTTTTATGTTCATTCGTGTTATAGAGTATGTAACAATGAATATGATAATGACACCTTAATTGTATCGTTACTGGATATCACATCGTGAATTTTATCATTAATATGTATGTTTGCGTGTTCATAAATTAATCAATTGGATTAATTTATTGTGAGAGAGGATGAAATATGTGAAATAATGTCCATCAACGTAAGTTTTGTGATCTCTTATTATTTGATAATTTAATATCACATGTATTTATTATCAAAAATTTTGTATTATGTAGTAATACATTGGAGTGATTAAATTTTATGGTATATGTGGAGATTATGGTTATGCCTGTATACATCGGGATATTACTATATCATTGTTTAATTTAGTTATTTAGACTGAACATGTTGTGTTTACTCGGAATATGCTATGCAAAGTCAGTTGACATAATTGCTAATTTGCACTTGAAAATAGCAACTTTTAGTAGTTGTTTATGATTGTAAATAACGTATATTATCTTGTCTTTGATAATATATATTCCTGCATTAACTGGTTTAAATTGATTGACTGGCTTTTGTAGGCTAGCAGCTATAATTGTGAAGGTGTCATACTATCATCTTATATAGTCTTGTAGTTAAATATGTTATTTAATTACTTATCGGCTAAAATCACAACTGACAACCTCATTTAGTTTAATATGATTCAACTAAATAAAGCTATTTAGTTATTAGTTGATTGGTTACCTGAATTTTTTTTGTAAAATCAATCCTTCGGGGATGTTCGGACGTTAAAAAACTAACGGGCCTGGTACCGAGTACAGGTTAGGGGTCGGCACATAAATTATATTTTCTGGTTGGATTTTTCCTCCAGTTAAATAGTAATTTCACGTGTTGGTGTCGGTCTATTACGATAGTAACACACGAGCCTATTATAGTGATTCATGTGATACTTAATACGGCGAATATTGATATCATATATCTATGGTGAACTTCGGAGAGAATCCGAAAAGTAGTTAACCCTAACATATCAGTTGATCAAAGATCACTGAATGTGGGTTTATTGAAAATTTATATTTTTCCTTGGGCCTCTTCTGGTTGTACTAGTTGGTGAGCTAGAAATATAGGTTCGTTGAACTATGTAAAACTTTTAGAGAAATTCGGTAATTGAATTTCTAATGACAAGAACTACGGAAAGTTCTTTAAATATGATATTAAAACCTTATAGATTTTTAATGAATGACGTAAAACATGCTCGGATGAGAGGTAGTGACACGATATGTGTTTACTTTCAATTTTGATAGTAAAACATTTGTCACTCGTACTCGTAATCGAGTCGATATTGAAGCTAAATAGAGAGATGTGTGCTCTATAAGCTCAAGGGTAAAACCAATTTAATACAGATAATTAAGATGGTAGTAAATAAATTTAATGATGAATAATCACCAGGTGAATTCTGTTTGCAATGTGAATATTCATGATGTCGTTGCACCTTACTCACATTAAATAAATGGAGTAGATGCAGGCTTGAGTTGCGCGTGGAGGGAGATGCAAAACGATTGTGATCAACTCAGACTATCAGTGAATTTGAGGATATTAGTTACGAAGGGCTAGTCATTCCTTAAACAAGATACCACATGACGAAATAATTGAATTTCCTATGAGTTTTAGAATGTTTTATGACATTCTGTGAAATATTAAAATTGTGGGGGTATATAGAATAGAAAATTATTCAATTTTCTATGAATAGTGGAATGTAATAAAACATTCTCGAAAATAATTGAAATGTGGGGGTATCTCGAAACTTGACACCAATACCTCTGTTGGTAGCATGAGATCCAAAATCAATTGAGATATATTGGATGCATACATAGACAATAGTTGAGTCTAATAATATCCGATACATGAATCTAACTTTTGAGATTCGTAAGAATAATATTACAGAGTTTAGGAATGCTTATGCGATAAGCTAGTAGTTCCTAGTAGATTTGTAATTAAAATTCATCTAAATGAACTTACGAGTTATTGGATGAATATGAGGATGAACCTGTAGAGAGCGAAAGACTTGGGTAATTTCTAGTCCCGAATGTATTGATAATTTTCTTGAAGGTAAACCTGTAAATTTTGATAGAAGCAATGTGCTTCATGTATAATTCCTTGATAAGTGAATATATCAAGAGAAAATTTGACTATTATTGAGAAGTCAATAAATCAAGATTTTCTAGCACGTGTACTAGAAAATGGATTGTGTATGTTCTGTCTATGTCCTTTGTGGGGTAAAGGATGTTAAGAAATAGAGAAAGTGGTTTTGTTTGATAGAATCTTGTTTAAAAAATATATGGATCTTCTTACGAGATAGAAGCATTGGGACCCGGATGAATTTTCAAATTAGGAAAATATATGTGGGTCGGAATGAAGTAAAAGGTCAGACTGATAGTAAAATATTACAGTAAATAATGATGACCTTATATACTTTATAAAATATTCTCGAGTTTTGTGAGTAAGGTTCATTAAGATGATACTAAAATTATTGTATTGTGAAATTTAAAAGTGCATCAATGAACATTGAGACGGTCTTTCTAAATAAATATTTGGAGAAATATCTATTTGCATGAACCTGAGGGTTGCTCTAGATAAAGCAAGAGTAAAAGTCTGTATTTTCACTGATCATGTTGAGTGAAACAACATAGACACAAAATGATGGCATATTAAATTTGATATTGATGTGATAAGCAATGGCTTCAAATAAACGACATGGTTGCAATTTTGAGGATGCTCAAATTGGTTACTATGTGAATAAGGATTGCCAGTTTAAGGACATTTAAACTCGGTAATGATACAAACTGAAATTGCTGGTTTTTGGGACACTAAAAGCTAGTAACATCAATAACAAGTGGAAGCCTTGAGTAATAACTGGTAAAGTTATTTCATAAATGTGAAATATGTCAATATGAGATGTGATAAGTGTGCATGTGTTATTTACACATGAAAGTAATAATTGATTGCATGTGAGCAATATGATCATTACGAGAAGTAATGATAAGAGGATCATCTCTGAAAATCTTGATGAGATTGAAAGATTTTGATTTGAAGATTATAATTTTTGTGACTTTAAAAGTCGTAGATGATACATGTCACATGTTGGTGATGTGAATCTTGAAGAGATCAATGAAGCTAAAGTTGTCATAGCTAGAATGGATTTGGATTTATCCAAGCGTAAATGGAAAAGGATCTATCAAGAAGGATTACAAGTCTGTTATATTTTTTCAAATTGTACAAAATCATACATAGACTACATAGTTGGTAAACTGAGTAGATGCATGAGTAAAATGAAAATTGGTCACTTGGAAGTGACTGTAATGGGATTTAAGGTGTATGATATGTGCTCGTGAGCTTGGACTGCAATACTAAAGATATCTAGTAGTACTATGTGAATATAGTATGTAAATTAGATATTTGACTTTAAGAACATAAAAGTCATTAGAAAATACATTTCACACTTGGCAGTCGTGTCATGAAAATCCTAAACTTAGCTTGATTCATGATGGAATACAAGTTTGGTGCATAAAATAAGTGTAGTTAAAAGGCTGAATAGCCACTTTGTAAGGATATTCCTAAATAACAAGGAAACCGTGTCCTTGATATGCATATATTGTGTAATCAATCTGCAAATTAGGAGATCACATAATTGTATATGTAATGGTATGTCTCACATCTATGATGAGGACATAATACCATTAAACAACTATTCTCAACGAGAATTATCATGATTGACTATGTAAAGTCAAATGATAATGTTTGGATCCACTAACCAGATGGTTCTATTTAAGCCAAGGGAATCTAGTTAGACCGAGAGATAGTTGTAAAATCATCGAGAGGAATGAGCCTTGCTTATTGCTTAACGGCATCATGGTGGACACCTAACCTTGCTAACTGGAGATCCCAAGAACTTTGTTCAATGGGACAACTAAATCATGATGACCAAATCACTGTGGGGGTAACCCCTGGCATATTTCTATGATGATGAAACAGTGAGACCCGTAAGGTACGAGTTTAAGCTTTATGCTTTTAATGATCTTTGACGAATATATGGATTTCAAGTTTGAATACATGAAATTCGATTGAGTAAACACGGGTTATTCTATAAGATAAAGATCACCTATGTGAGAAAGAAGTGGGGCCGCTTCACAGGAGAATTGCGAGGCACAATTCTTTAGAAATTCTTGCAGAACCAAGACGATGTTCCATGGCCAAAATGGACATAACCATGAGAATTAAATGAGTCTGGAAAGATATATTGATAGGTATATCATCGTCTACACAAACGGTCGAACAGTTCAAGGACATCGCGTCATACTGTCTACCAGTAAAGTCAATATACTTATTCGAGTGAAGGTTTAAGGAGCATTCTCTACCTATCGGATGCTATATTTGACAGCAAGAACTATCACCAAGTCAAGCTCCGCATATGTCTGTCTATATGGTGCGTGCTACTGGACCATGAATCTCATTCGTGGGGGATTGTTGGACAAACTTAGTATTTTAGTCTAAGTTGTGAATCATTTTGAGTCTCTATATGAGTGAGACACATAATGTGTTAGTAGTGTGTATTTATTGGACGTGTTCTCCTCTTCGAGGGGATTCCAACGTATATTTACATGCTCAAAATAAGTAAAAGGTGAATGAGAACTAATGTTCTAAAGTGTGACCTTTTAATGTGAAAAGTGGGTTTTGTACCACATCAAGAGTAGCACAAACCTATTCCTTGATTTTTCTTATAAATACCATGTACCACATCGAAAATAAAAACAAGTCCTTTTAAGCCTATCTTTATTAATAGAGTCTTAGGGCACCAGTTTTATTAAATCGAGAAAATAAGAGTCATCTCTTTAATTCTCGGTCTCTTCAGTCTTAAATTTTCCAAGAATTTCCGGTGATAGTTCTCGGACTTAGTTCAAGTTCATTGAGAGTATTTTCGATTTATCGATTATACTAGTATCTCATTTTATCCTGGGAAGCAGGTCGCTAAGCACGGATGGTGCGGGGTGAAACTGCTTTAAGGAGACAGTTTCTGGACTCGAGATTAAATCCAATCTCTGTTTGTTTTCATAAACCCTTCTCCTAATTTAATTGTTAATTCTTATATGCTTATGTGATTTAAGAATTAGCAATGTTCTTGTGAATTAGTTATATATTTAATATATAATAATAATGTCTATATCGTACAAGATTGCTGACATAAACAGACTTGCTTAACAAATTCTCTATGTTTTAGTTTGAAAATCCTCCAGCTCTTAGCTGTGTATATAAATATATATTATGTTTTTCTTATTGAAATTAATGCTTCCATAACTTTCTATCATATATGTGAAAAGCATTTTCTTATTCTCCCCGTTCTTGAATATCCAGTCGAATAAGAAATATAGAATGAATTGTAATACACATCATAACTATTACTCTATTGCCCGCTTATGTCAAGTACACTAGATTATAAATTCTTAAGGTCAAGGTAGTCAGTGTACTAGTGTAGCAGGTTTGCTAGGTGACATTAACGTCAAGGGAAATGGTTCTTTCAAGTGGCCATTGTATTTGTAATCAAGAGCGTTTGTCAGTTGTTTATTATTGGATTATAATAGAGTCTTTAGGGACTTGGATGTAGGCCATAAATTAATTTTAGGGGCCGAACCAAGCTAAAATTCTTGGGGTTCTTCATTTGATTTATTTTTTTATATTATTTTATACTGTTCCACAATTTTTATTCTACAATATATTGAAATTTCTCCATTTGCATAAGAGTCGGTCTCCTCTAATAACTGAGACACACTCATTTAATCTGATTACACATATCGAATTCCATGCATAACATACACTCCCTCTGTCCCAGCCCGTCTCTTTTAAAATGTATAACACATAATAAGAAAACATTAATTAGATGATATATTTCCATTTATACCCCTCCTAATTGAATGAATATAAGCTCTAACTTAACCGTCATTTTTATACAACTATCAACAAGGGTAGATTTGGAATAATATCAATATATACTAGTACAAAAACGACCATACGCGTTTGTCGAAAGTATGGAGGAGTCGTATCAGCTATGAAGTATAAGTGGCTATTGGGCAACAAACGCTTATAGTGTATTGTGTCTGTCAAGAATAAATGCATAAAATAAAAAAACAGCCGCACAAGGTTTGAACTTTTACGTCTGCGTCTTTTAACAGGTGTGAAAGGTTTTTTGCATCTACCCTTAACAAACGTATAAAATCAAAGAACATACGTAAAATATTCCTTTTATGTCAGTTCCACTAAAACAGACGCAAAAAGTTTTTTTTAAAAAAAAATATTTTCCTGTATTTTTAGCTAGACATGTGTAATACATACACTCGATTCTACATATGCTCACCAAATGTTGACTCAATATAAATTTCAATCCCACAATACAAAAATTACTAACTGGGAAAGTTGTACTCACAATTTACAAAAACTAAAAATTTAACTTGTTCCATAAAAATACAATATTTTTCTACAAACCAACATTTTCTTTATAAATTAAAATAACAATCTAGTGTTCATGAACTTCGTTACAAGGTAATTTCATAAAAAATAAGTTTTAGTGCTATTGAATACAATCACCAAGAGCTGGAAGCCCCTCCAAGACTTTCCGTGCCATATAATCATGTGATCTATAGTCGTTAGCACTTTTCTAGAATTGCACCTGTCTGTTCCAGTTGGTGCATAAAAGATGGTTACAGATCTAACATCATTATCTCAAACGACCTCTTCCTGTGAATATTCATATTTATCACTAGTAGTCATAACCTCAAAAAAATCAAAGTAGCTACTGTCATAAAAAAATTGATAATTTAAGCATTCTAAAATGAGTACTTTATATACAAGAACTAAAGAATTTACAAAAGATACTGTAAGAATAACAACATTAGGATGCTCTGGCAGCTAAGTTATAAAACTCATTCAAATTATTTAAATAGTATAATCAAGTATCATTAATCTACTAAGTAATGAAAAACTAAACACCTGAACCATACACATACATATCCAGGGTCTCTAATTTATTTAAAGATTAATTAATTGTCTAACTAGAATACTCAAATCACCAAATAAAAGTATAAGCATATGTCCTAAGAGCTAGTAAAACTTTGGCATAAGCATTCACATCTATTCTGAAAATTTAGCACTAGAGATACCTTGTACACATACTTGAGAACTAAATTAACATAAAAAATCATTAAATTGACATAACATCTCATACGATTGATCTTGTCATCTGGCAAAAAAGTATGTCATATGTCAGGCAAAAACTTTAATTGATATAAATGGTTGTCGGGTTCTAAACTAGTTCATCTGTCTGAATATAACATCTTCAAGAGGGCAGAGTACTTTTATAATGTTTGACTGATATTTTTTTAATTATTTATCACATCCTGCAATATTCTACTGAAATAAAAGTGCAAGTATCTACAGAAATACATAAATTAAAGAATAAATGTAAGATACACAAAAAGTGCATCGTACAAGAGAGTACCTTGCATCATCACCAGAAAGTTGTTATATTGCATCATCAAATTTTTAGGACCAAGCAAAGAAAGCCTCAATGTCACAAAAGAATCCTGGAAGATGCAGAATTATAGAGTTCATGTTGATTGTTAAGCCTTAACTCATGTTCCTGGAAGATGCAGAATTATAGAGTTTATGTTAGAGGTTTAGGAATGACTTTCATTCTTTAACATTCAAAAGATTAGTTCTTTAAGGCAACTGAAACCTCAATTTAAAATAGGACGAATTTGCTGGAAAATTAAATTCTGTTGTGACAATGATCCTTGTATTGCGAATTATTATTTATGCTTATGTTCAAATCCACCAAATTTTACAGACATGTTATTTAAGAATTAATCTACAATTTTTGTCATTTAGATCAAATAAATTCTTATGGGCTTAGAAACAATAACACAAACACATATCAGAGTTCTGAGTTCCAAATTCTTTAGTGATTAATCATGAAGACTGAACTTTACAGGATACAAGGAACACTATTACGAACCTTCTTTAAATATAATATAGTAATGATTTTAATTACTATGACAAAGCGATGTACTAACTTTGGGGACCAAAATCTCATATGAAAGGTATTAAAAATGTATGATTAACACCTCAACAGTTTACTCGGTACATGATGACTCATACATAGTATAAAATAAAGCTAGAGCGACATAACTACCTTCCACAATAGATTTGAATGATATTGTAGTTTGAAGTTTAAACCAACTCAATTGGAAAGTCTCTCCATATATAGTTATGCCCAAAATTTGGTATTCACCTTGATCGGGTCGAAACCGGGTCAATCGATCTTAATTGAGAAATTTTAAGGAAAGGCGAATCTGTTAATAGAAAGAAGGAAGGCATGCCCTACGAATATGGGATAATGGCGCGCCCTTGTGACTGAGAGAGAAGAATAAGTTGTCAAAGTTAACTGCCTTGAAGGCCTGGTGGGTTGGTTTCCTAAATAGATTAAGGCGCGCCCACATAAGAGAGAGGGGCGCGTCTAATTTCTAAAAAGGATGTTTGGGAATATCCTTTGACCATTAGAAGGCCTTAGGGTACGCCCTTAGGTAGTAAGAATGACTTGATGAGATATCAGCTTGGTTATTTGGATGGCTTTTCTAAAGGATTTAAGAAAGATGGAGATTATTATTACTAACGTATTTGCTACATGTACTCTATTGAAGAACTCATTCCTATAATGTAACCACAAGAAGGCGGTGTCCGTGGTCAGAGACCTTCAGGGGTATGCCTGCACCGAAGGCCTTCTTCTGTAGTCAATGAGTTTCCTCACTGGGGATGTGGGTGAATTCTGGTGTGTGCTTTGGGAGCTCTGTCTCTGTAGTCAACGGGTGTCCTCGTTGTGAGACTTCGGCGTATCCTGAACTTTGCACCCAAAATCTTGGTATTACTTTTCCTGTAAACTAGTAGGGGATCCTTATTCGGGGGAAAAGGATGCGTCCAATATTTAGGGTGAACCTCGGCAATACCTGCATCCACGGATTAGAGAAATAGCTGGTAGCGGAGGGTTATCCTTGGTCAGGGAGATATATTATCCGTGAAGTCTCGAAGCCGCGGACGAGCCTTGGTCCTTTGTGGTTGGGCCTCATCACCATACATTCCTAAAGCTAGTAGAGGATGGTGTCTAGTAGGTTTCCTACTGGTCCTCGGAATAAGAGATCTAAGCCTCGGAATAAGAGATCTAAGCCCATTAGATTTTTTGTTCCCCAAGAACTACGTTGGCTTGAATCCCTCTAAATAGGGATACATAGGAAAATTGTAAGGGGTCAGAAACGAGAGCGCAAAGGACCCACCACAAACCCTAAGCAATCTCAGCCACCAATAATCACAAACACCAAACACTATTTATAAAATACGACGATTACTATTTACGTTTTCCGATGAAGGATCACCGTCACAGATCTTGTTTCCGGCTACGAACCTCAAATTTTGTTCCTACCAAATTCCTCCGTCAACAAATTGGCGCTAGAAGGAGGGGCCTAATCAAGATCTGCATCTAGGAGAAAAGATGTCTCAATATCATGATGGAAGTTCTTTTGATGGAGAAAGCTCTGAAGAAGGCTCTGAGCAGGGCTATGATAAACCTTAAGTTCCTACTCCGATGAATCATCCCACCCTGAATGTCGGTGGCCAACAACTAGTCTTAATTAGCAACACGGATTTGTGGGAGCAGCTCTATCGCATGGGCGATTCCTTAAACGGCTTCGACTCGAGGTTAAGTACGGTGGAGCGGTGTAAGACAAGAAGAGGCCTTCGTCATAACCGCTCTGCCCATGGATATGGGAAAGCTCCCATGACTAATATTCTGATTGGCCATGGCCAATCCGGAGGTGAGCATGTGGAAATAATGCCATGATGTCTGAATTACTCCAACGATGCAACCCTGATTGTTAAACTTATTGATGAAGATACTGATGGACGAGAGGTGCCAGGGGCAGATAACTGGGTAATCACTCACCCGCACCGATCCGGGCGTAATCTTGAAGAACATCGACAAGCGGAATCTATGCCAACAAATGAATAACGAGGTTTCACTGCTTTGAAGGATCTCTTGGGGATCCGCTTGGGAGATGATGATCTAAGGATGTTACTATTGGAATGGCAGAGATATGTTGATCGCGGAGATGTGACGCCCCGTGGTTCAATGTGTGTGGCCTTGAATCCTCTTGAAAATCAACAGCGGCACTGCGATAATGGGAGAGCTCCTCCTCGTGGATCGATGGACCGGTATTGAAAGGCATATGTCATAGCCTATTCGTTTATTCGAGGATTTAACTCAACTCAAATAAGAATGTAATAAGTAAATAGTGGATCTATCATCAGAGAGATCTCACAAAGTAACATCTGTCAAAGGATAAAGGAACATTGTTTATCTGCAGACTTGAAGATTCACTGGAAGAAGTTCAAGAATTTGATCATGCCTCAGTGATATAAATCAAGATCGTGGATTTAATCAAGTGACAGAGATCTCGTCAGGGTATCATTTATTATAAGGATTTAATCAGAGTATCAAAGTCAAGACATGAAGAAACGTCACGGAAGTTAGTCACTCATGAACCAGACAGTACATCGAGTGTCAGCATTGAAGTGGCGGAATTGATTCATGAGTCTCAGTGATTTTCAGAAGATTGTCAGAAGAATGGATGCTGCTCAGGGTTAGTATTAATTCTCTATTAATTAATTAAGTCATATAATTTAATTAAGAAAATAAATTATATCTGCAAAGATTAATTTATTAATTAATTGAATTAAATTGATTAATTAATTTAGAATTAATATTGAGGATTTACAAGATTTTAATTGGTTTAAAATCTGCTTAAATTCAAAACAAGACAATTCATTTGAACTAGTATGACAATCGGTATGACAATTGATAGTCATACCGAAAGTCATGCCAATACATTTATTTGTCTTATTAGAATTTCTGTTTAGATTAAAATCTGTTATTAATTCAGCAAGACAATTTATTTGAACTAATATGACAATCGGTATGACAATTAATAGTCATACCGAAAGTCTTGCTAGTTCATTTTGATTGTCTTGCTAGTTGTAAATATTGTCATACCGAAAGTCTTGCTGGCCAAAAGAGATTGTCATGCCAGTACATTTTTCAGTTCGGTGTTTGATAAAAGCAGCAGAAGACCTTTTGTTGATCAACACACAGAATCCAATCAAACAGAACACACAAGAGAAAAAGGAGCAGAAAACAAAAGCATAACATTTTATTTTTCATCTGCTTTTCTTCAAGATTAAATTTCTAGATTGTAAAGTTAAATCCAATCAACTAGAAATATTTATCTTGTTCTTGTGTATCAATCTAGCGGATTAAAATCCCTAGAACTTAATCTCAAATCACATTTAGCATTTGATCTTTTAATTACAAAAATAGAAAAAGTTCATGTCGAATTTATTCTAGATTTGTAATAATTGATTTGAGATTAATCCCTTGTAACTGATACCGTAGTTGTAACACCTTTCAAGTTTAATAAAAGTTTTATTTAACTTGAATTTTGTTTCATAATTTTATTCCGCATTTTATTCGATTAAACGGTATTGTTTGCATTCAACCCCCCTTCTACAAACAAATTGGGACCTAACAATTGGTATCAGAGCCTTCTGATTAACGTACAAATCTAGATCCTAGACTTTTGTGTTTCTTTCACTTCTTGAATTTTTTTATTCACTCAAAAAAATTCATAATGACTACACAAAAAGTTGGAACCGTTAAAATTCCACTTTTCGATAAAGAAAATTATGTTATGTGGAAGAAGAAGATGCTACTGTTTTTACAGGTTGCTAATCCCAAATATTTGCAAGTGTTGAAGAAGGGTCCAAAAATTCCTATGGTTATTGAACCAGAGATAATAGAAAATGATGTGGTGATCACCAAAGCGAGAACTTATGTGAAGGATCCTGAGGACTTCTCTCCTGCTGAAATAGAAGAAGCTTCCCTGGATGCTAGCCTTCAATTAATCTTAGTAGATTCCCTTAATCCCCTGATGAATAGACATGTGATGAATTGTAAAGATTCCAAACATATCTGGGAAACTATTGAGATTATTAATGAAGGCACAGAGGAAGTTAGGGAGAGCAAACTAGAAATCCTAACCTCTGAGTATGAATACTTTAAATCCAATCCAGGGGAAGGAATCACTGAAGTGTTTGAGAGGTACAATGCATTGATCAACAACCTGAACATTAATGGTAAATACTATTCCATCAGGGAGGTCAACAAAAAGTTCCTTTTAACACTGCCAACTCATCTCGAACATAGAATCACTGCCATAAGAGAAGCAAGAGATCTGAGTGAGATTTCTTTGGAAAGGCTCTATGGTGTGTTAAAGACTTATGAGTTGGAGCAGATTCAGCAGAAGGAAGTTTACGGGAAAGGAAGAGTGGTCAGCACGTCTACTGCTCTAGTAGCTGATGAACAACAACAACAACCACAATATCAACAACAATCTCAACAGTCAGAAAGAATGGTACAGTCTTCCAAGGTTGAAGATAATGTGATAGTAGCAGAATTTGATTCTCCTACTACAAATCAATCAGGAGATGATTATTATTCCTTGGAAGAACTGGAGCAATTGGAGGATGAGTCAATGGCCCTGATTGTCAAGAGATTCTCAAATGTCAGATTCAAAAGGAATCCCAAGTTCAAGTACAAGTCCAACTACAACAGATTCCAGAAAGGTGGATCTTCATCCTCTAACACCAGCAGTGGTGGGTATAAAACAGGGATGGTTGATCGAAGCACCATTCGATGCTTCAACTGTAATGAGTTGGGACACTTTGCCACAGAATGCAGGAAGCCAAAACAAGCTAGGAAGAACTCTTACGATTCTAATCAGAAGAGTAAATCTGAAAGGGCTTACCTGGCAAAGGGAAGAAGCTGGGATGATACTGACAGTGAAGATGAAGAAGTTGGGAATCTTGCTCTCATGGCTAGTGATGCAAGCACCTTATTGTCAAGAAAAGAGGTAAAATTTACTGATGCTGAATTAGTTTATCATCTAGGAGGTTCCTTAGATTGTGCTCGTCGTGATAATGAATTGTTAAATCAACAAATCAAAGACCTTGAGAAAGAGGTCAATGAATTAAGACTTGTACACATTAATCAAGATAAATTAAAAGATCAAGTGTCTTTTCTAGAGAATAGAGTTGACTGTTATAGAAAACTTGAAACTATTCTTAAAGACAAGATCACTGGTCTTGAGGCTAAGGTTAAAGCTTACTTTAATTCTTGTTCGAAGTCCAAAGAGTTTTACAATAAGCAAGCTGTTAATCAAACATCTGGTATAGGTTATGATTACAATGCTGCTATTGGAAAATTAGGCATAAACTCCCCTCCTCATGTCTGTGCTAAAGGCAGGGAAGTACCACATGTGCTTAAGGGTGTTGATGAACCCCTCTATAAAGAATCAATTGCTGAACCATTTGATGAGACCTCTTTTATTATTCAAGAAGAAATCCGTGCTGAAGATAATGCTAATGGGAAAGCTGTCTCCAAGTCAAGTGTGTCAAAAGTTCCAGTCAAGGTTGTGAAAGCAACTGAGACTAACTCAGACACACATGAGTTGGATAACACAAATGCCATGTCTACCATGCATAAGTTGCCTATTGTTAATCCTTCTCATAAAGCATGTGGTGTTCCTGATTGTATGTCTTGTGCTTTTAATCTGATGTTTGCTTATTTTAATGGTAAGCATGTTTCTAATGATAAGACTACTCCTCGTCAGCATGTGAATAATAGAAAGCATGATAGGTCTAAGACTGCTAGTCCTCCTAAAGCTAGAAAGGAGACATTTGTGCCTAAGCCTAAACAGAAATTTGTCAAGGCTGTTCACAAGGTCAAATGTTCAGTCATTGAGAACGTTGAGAATATTAAAATTAAGAATGTTGTTTTGCCTGATAAAGGCCAATTTTACAAGAATGCCGGACCCAGCCAAGCTTGGGTTCCGAAGAAGGTCTAATCCATTTGTATTGCAGGGCATTAAACAGGTACAACCGGTAGTGTGGATTCTTGACAGCGGATCGTCAAGACATATGACCGGAGATAGAGCCCTGCTATCAAATGTGGTTGAGAAAGCCGGCCCAGTGGTTACCTTTGGAGATAACATCAAAGGTTTAACGGAGGGATATGGCTGTTTACTAGCTGGAAATGTTATCATTGAAAATGTATATGTTGTGCAAGGACTTGAACACAATCTGCTTAGCATTAGTCAGTTCTGTGACAACGGCTACAATGTTTTATTCGACAAGCTGAAGTGTCAGATTCTGCACAAGAAAAGTGAAAAACCCTCCTTAATGGGAATTCGGAAAGGAAATCTGTTCGTAGCTGACATGAACTCTGGTAGCAATCTTGAAGTCAATTGTTTCTATGCAAAGGCATCGTCAGATGAGAGTTGGCTATGGCACAAGAGACTTTCTCATCTCAATTTTAAAATAATGAATTCTCTTGTCAAAAGAGAATTGGTAAGAGGTCTGCCTCAGCTGGAATTCTCTCCAGAAGGACTATGTGAGGCTTACCAAAAAGGAAAGTTAAAGAAAGCAAGTCACAAAGGCACTGACACATCTTCCATAACTGGTGTTCTGCAATTATTGCACATGGATTTATTTGGTCCAGTTAATATCCTTTCAATGTCAAAGAAGTGTTACTGTCTTGTGATAGTTGATGACTATTTCAAGTATACGTGGGTTTTATTTCTTCACTCTAAGGATGAAACACCACAAGTTGTGATTGATCATATCAAGATGATTGAGTTAGATTCTAACGTCCCTGTTAGAGCAATAAGGTCAGATAATGGGACAGAATTCAAGAATGCACTTCTCAATGGATTCTGTACAGACAAAGGGATTACCAGACAATTTTCAGCTCCTAGAACCCCTCGGCAAAATGGAGTGGTAGAAAGGAAGAATCGTACATTGATTGAAGCTGCAAGAACGATGTTAAGTGAATCAGGTCTTCCAATGTACTTTTGGGCTGAAGCTGTCAATACTGCATGTTATACTCAGAATCGAACTCTAATCAACAAAGACTTCATGAAAACTCCTTATGAGATTTTGAATGAACAGAAACCTTCTATCAAATACTTTCATGTATTTGGTGCCAGATGCTTCGTGCTCAAGGATGGAGATGATCGTCGTGGTAAGTTCGAGGCAAAGGCATATGAGGGTATTTTTGTTGGATATGGAAGAAGATCATATAGAGTGTATATCATTGATCAACACAAAGTAACTGAAAGTGTCAATGTTACATTTGATGACACTAAACTCCCTAGTATCCAAACTGAAGATCCTTCTGAGAAACTGAAGTTTGATGATACGTCAGATTCAGAATCAGAACATGGTCAAGAACCTGAGGTTGTTGCTGGTGAAGAACCTGTTAATCATGATGATACTCAAGGTAATAGTGATGGAAACTTTGGCAACAATGAAGATACCACTGCTACTGAAGGAGAATCTTCAAGTCAACATGGCAACAACTCAGGGGGAGATACTGAAGGATCATCTAGTAGGACACAACATCACAATGAATTTCAAGGCGAATCATCAAGATCAAATCTTCCAAGACAGACTGTCTGGAATAAAGCTCACCCTTTTGAGTTGATTATTGGTGATCCAGATGTTGGAGTCAGAACTAGACGTGCTACTCAAAATGAGTGTCTGTTCTCAGGATTTCTTTCTGAGATGGAACCTAAGAAGATTGAAGAAGCACTAACTGATCCAGATTGGGTGATTGCTATGCAAGATGAGCTCAATCAGTTTGAAAGTCAACAAGTCTGGAAACTAGTACCTAGACCTACACACAAGAAAGCTGTTGGTACTAGGTGGGTATTCAGGAATAAACTAGATGAAGATGGTGTGGTTACGAGAAACAAGGCAAGACTGGTAGCAAAAGGGTATTCTCAAGCTGAAGGCATTGATTATGATGAAACCTATGCTCCAGTGGCTAGACTTGAGGCCATCAGGATATTTCTGGCATTCGCAGCATTCTCAAACTTTAAAGTTTATCAAATGGATGTCAAGAGCGCCTTTCTGAATGGAAAGCTGGATGAAGAGGTATATGTAGAGCAACCTCCTGGTTTTGAAGATCCAGATCATTTGCATTTTGTCTACTTTCTTTTCAAGGCAATCTATGGTCTCAAACAGTCTCCAAGAAAATGGTATGACACTCTCTCTGAATTTCTTATTGAAAATAGCTTTGTTAGAGGTGTCATAGACAAAACTCTCTTTTCTAAAAAACATAAGAATGATACTATATTAGTCCAAGTCTATGTGGATGATATAATATTTGGGTCTACTAATGATAATCTCTGTAAGAGATTTGCTAAGTTAATGCACAGCAAGTTTGAAATGAGCATGATGGGAGAGCTGAAGTTCTTCCTTGGATTACAAGTAAATCAAAGGTTAGATGGAACATTTATTTGTCAATCCAAGTATCTCAAGGAACTCCTCAAAAAGTACAATCTAGAGGACTCTGCATCAGCAAGGACTCCATCAACTACAGCTGTCAAGCTTGGACCATGTGAAAACTCCATTAAGGTAGATGTCACAAGCTACAGAGGTATGATTGGCTCGTTACTCTATCTTACTGCAAGTAGACCAGATATTATGTATGCTACATGCTTATGTGCAAGGTTCCAAGCGGATCCTAGAGATATTCATCTCATTGCTGTTAAACGAATCTTAAGATATCTTAAGGGAACACCAAATTTAGGTATTTGGTACCCTAAAGAATCTGGTTTTAACCTTGTCGGATATACAGATTCAGATTATGCAGGAAGTGTTGTTGATAGGAAAAGCACC
Organism: Apium graveolens; assembly: GCF_009905375.1. Classification (NCBI taxonomy): domain Eukaryota; kingdom Viridiplantae; phylum Streptophyta; class Magnoliopsida; order Apiales; family Apiaceae; genus Apium; species Apium graveolens. Next base: position 124,823,836 of record NC_133657.1, read on the forward strand.
TCAGGGAGTTGTCAATTCCTAGGTAGCAGACTAGTCTCATGGTACAGCAAGAAACAACAAACAGTTTCCAACTCAACGGCCAGGGCTGAATATATTGCTGCTGGAAGCTGCTGTGCTCAGATCTTGTGGATTAGGAACCAACTACGAGACTATGGCTCTGTATTGAACAAAATTCCTATTTTATGTGATAATACAAGTGCAATAGCCATCACCAACAACCCTGTGCAGCACTCGAGGACAAAGCACATTGACATCAGGTATCATTTTATTAGAGAGCACGTCATGAATGGTACTGTTGAACTATTTTTTGTTCCAACAGAAGAACAAATAGCAGATATTTTCACTAAACCACTTGACGAATCCACATTTATCAGATTAGTTGGTAAATTGGGCATGTTGAATAGTTTTAGTGATTAATTTAGTTAATATCTGGGATATGTTCTTGAATGAATTTATAAATGAATTTTTCATAAATGAAAAATTCATTTGCAAATTTATTTTATCATTTTATCATATTTCTTGCTTATTTCTATGTAATTTATATTATCTTATCTGTTTTTATTTTCCCTACTTGTTAATTTAAAATATCTCAGAATATTTTATTTTCTCTAAAAATATTTTTCTATGAATTTTATTTGCTAAAATTCAATAGAAATCTATTTTTAGAATAAAAATAATAAATTCTGATATATTGTCTTTGTTTCTGTAAATATTATAAGTCTGTATTTCAGTTTTACTAATTTGTTATATAATTTCAGTACATAGATATATATATTTATATAAGTCTGTACATATTTGATTGTATTTCTACTAAAATGACAATCGGCAAGACAATTGAAATTGTCTTGCTGAAAGTCATTTCAGTACTTATATATATATATACTTATTTTTATGAAATCGGTTTATTTCCAGAATGACAATCGGCAAGACAATTGAAATTGTCTTGCTGAAAGTCATTTCGATATATAATTGTCATATTAGTGTTTTTCAGTATAGTTTATACTGGCAAGACAATCGGTATGACTATCAATTGTCTTGCCAGTTATAAACAATATATATATTTTCTTTTATTTTATACTGGTATGACAATCGGTATGACTATCAGATTGTCATACCAGTTATATATACTCAGTGTTTATTTTGTTATGTCTTTTATTTCTGTTTTTTTTTCTTTCCTTTCTTTAGCCTGGTATGACAATCGGTATGACAATCCAGGATTGTCATACCAGCTGTAATATAAAGGCGTACAGTTCAGTTTTCCTTCAAATCACATCAGTTTTCTTTTCTTTCAAAAAGTCGAACAGTTTTCTCTCCTCTCTCTCTCTACTCGATCTAAATCAAACCCCAACTGCCATTGTTGATCTTAATTGCTCGAGTTTTTACTCAGCATACAAATTCATCACTTTGTGATATATACATACAAGTATATATATACAGAGTGCTGTTGGATTTTTGTTTTTTCTTTATACAAATCAAAATCAGTTTCTGTTTTTTTTATATTTTATTTATTTATTTTGGTTATTTTTAATTTTAATTTCAATTTCTGTTTTGTGTCGTTTGGCTTTTCAAAACTGCGTTTGTGAGTTAAGAATTTTAACGAGATACATTTCTGTCTAAATTTTTCGATTATAATTAATTTAATTCGAATTATTAAATTAATTTAATTAATTCGAATTTTCTTAATATTATTCTTAAAATTCTGAAAGTGTGTGTCTTATTATTATTTTAAATGGCTCTCAATTTCCAAATTGTCGCGCATAATCAGGTTGGTTATTTTAATCCAGAAAAATGTGATGTGGAAAAATTTAAGCCATGGATTAGATTTTTAAATGACCATTCGATTGTTAGCTCTGCTATTAAATCAAATGTGATTTTAAACGTCGATCTACTTAGACTGATTTGCACAACCTCTACTGTGGCCGATGATTCAAAATCTTTTTCATTCACCGTCGCAAACACACAGTATGTAGTTGATGAAACAGTCGTCAATCGTGCGTTAAATTTTCCACTAGACAATTTCTGTAATTTACCCTCGGAAAATGATATCACAAATTTTTTCCATGCTATTCACTATCAGGGGGTGATCAATTTAACCAAACTTTCTAAATCCAATTTGGTGTCTGAATGGGATATTTTCTTCGATACACTTTCCAAAGTGTTTGCCAACTCCACAAAATCCAATTTTCATAACATCACTTCCACTCTGCAGTATATTGGTCTTGCGGTTGTTTTCAATCAAAGGATCAATTTTGGCAAACTACTTTTTCCCATTCTCTTGAGACGTCTAACTTCTGCTTTACGTGATCATTCTACAAATCGTAGGGTATCATGTTACTATGCTCGTTTTCTAATGCTTATAGCAGATCATCTTCTCACACCTGAACACAAAGCCCTTTTTGCTAACTCTGCAGTAACCGAACCCCCTCCAGTTAGCAAAAAGATTTACACTCGCCAAGACACAACCTTCAAATTCATGCAAGTTCCACTACTTGTATCTGCTTTCATGGCCACTTATATTCCTTTACCTATTTTCAATCTTCCCGGTCATGAACAGCAACCTCAACCTCCAGTGGTTCAAGCCACCCAGGCTCCTCCAACATCAGATGCTCTTCCATTACAGGTAGTAATTCCTCACTCTCACTCCCTTCCTACTTCTGTTGAAAGACCCCCGGTGGTTGATAGGGCTGACCATGAAGTTGTAGAACCACAGCTTCAATCCCAGGTCATAAAGCCAAACACAGAGTCACATTCTATCTCAACCTCTCCCCCACTGTCTAAAATGTTACCCAGAAGATTACTAGGAAGTAGTACATTGTTAAATATGAGTGAACCCTCAGCTCTGCCTCCTCCTAAGAAAAGAAGAACATATTTTGAGGCATCTGAAAGCCCATCCTTGTCCTCCCAACAGGACATGGACTTTGAAATGGCCAATGAACAGTTACTAGAGGCATTCTCTCAACATGATGCATCTATTGAAATTCGCCATAGGGCCATGACATCTTGTACTGAGTCAAGCACAATTCCATTACTCACAATGGAACCATACACTTCCCCAGATCATACTCAGGACACAGAACGAGGAGTGCACGTAGAGTCGGTTACAGTGCCTGCCATAGTTACGGCAGAAGAGCAGTCACATGCTTCAGAGGGAAAATCTGACTCTCCGCCATCTTTAATAGAGTCATTTTCTCCCCTCCCAGATCAAACACCTCTGGCTCCCTCACGGGATTCTCCACTCGCAGATTTATCTGGAGAAAGTGGAGGGCAACTCGGTCAATCTATCCCTGAAGCAATTCAGACATCTATTTCACATAAAATGATAGGTTTGACTGAGGATCGGAACTCGCGAATTCCCATTGCACCACCACTAACCTCTCTTGAAGAGGCTAGGGTGATTTTTACTGCAGGTACAGAAGAACAGCAACAGGAAGACTCCTCACGAGCAATTATATTGAGAGAAACACAAGCACGTGAGGTGAGTGAACCAAACACGAGTGAAATTCAGGTGAGAGCACACACAGACACAGATACTCAAAACCTGTTAGCTCAAATTGCTGCTCTAAAAGAAGAACTTGCTAAAAGCCAAGCTGAAGCTCAAGCATTCAAAGCACAAGTGGTTGAACGGTCTTCTTCTTCCACCCTGTCAACAATCAGCTGGCAATCATCAGGAATGACATCTCAGATCTCAAGACCACTGTAATACCAAAGCTCAATTCCATTCAGGACACTCCAACTTTATCAGCTGATGACATATCCAACTTCTGCTCTCTACACACAAGAATGACTTCTCTTGAAGACCTCGTTGAGATGAATCATTCACTGGATTCCTCTAGATTTCTGAAGATAGAGACAGGTATGGAACATCTGAATGAAGGGATGAAGCACCTGTACTACATGATCAAAAATTCTCACTGTCCCAATGAAGAACAAAGAACTTACTTTGAAGGGCCGTCTGGTGGAGGCTCAGGCTCGGGAGGTGATGGAGGTCATGGAGGATCTAAGGGAAAATCAGTAGAGGATCCCTCAACTAAGGGGGAGAAGAAAGGGAGTAGTGGAAAGGGGAAAGAAAAAGATACCTCTGCTGGAGACAAAGGAAAGGCTGATGATGTCTACTACAGTGGAGAACATGATGACTTTGATATTTTTGACATTCCCACTGAACCAGTTCAGGAAGATAAAGATGGTTTATTTGAAGCTGAAGAGGAAAGTGATTTTGGAGAATGGGAAGAAGAAGCTCAAGTGGATCCTCTGGTTGAGAAAGAATTTCAGAAGGAGCAGTCAGAGATGAAAAGAAAAGAAGCTGAACTCAAGAAGGTCTCTCAGATCATTGACATGAGGAAAGACATTCAAAGAACAGAAACTCTTCAAAAGCAACGTCTTCATGACATTAAGGCTCAAGAAAGGAGAAGAGATGTCAGACTGAAGATTGGTGAAAAATGGGATGAAGCTAGGAGAGTACTTGATATGCCTCAGCTGAGCACTAACAATGATAGGCAGTTCCTACATCTTCTTGACAAGCTGGAAATCTCAAATCCTAACAATGATATGTACATGAATGCTATCAAGACTGAAGTCTCAAGGATCACAGCTGCTTTTGATAGATCCCTAAATGAGATGAGCATTTTTGTATATTGTCAGAGTGAAGGATCTTTCAAGGTGTCACTTCATCTGTTTGAGAATCGTTCTTTGTCAGAGATTTGGGTTCTTCTCAACAAGATTAAAAGAAGCTCAGAATTGAATGAAGTTCTTCGAGAAAGGCTTAAAGAGTTTGCCAGCAGGGCTAGTCCTCAAGTGGTCAACAATCCTCATCAGGTGAGATTCTTTAAGTCTGATTGTCTCCAAGTCTGTCAGCTAGATGTACAATCTCTTAAAGACTACTCAGCTAAGCATCTGGTCTGGATGGAACATCATTTAAGAACTGCTGGATATTCATCCATGTTGAAGACTCAAGCTGCTGATTTGATTCAAGCTTATTGTGAAAAGAATATTAAAAGGTACAATCAGATCAAGAATAAGCTGAAGTCAGTTGGAGTTCAACCAGTCAGACCAGCAAGCTTCACTTCAGAAAAGGATCGTGTCTTTGACAAGGAATTGCTTCAAGATTTAGAAGAAGGTGAAGTCAGAAGAGAAGACAACTGAAGTCAATTAGCTCAAAACTCAATGTAATATGATTAGAGCTTTATGAATCAAGATAGTCTAATGTAGTTATATGTTCAGGCTAGAGGAACATCTATCTTGTATTCACTTGTAAATTTCATTTGGAATCTGGAAAATGTTAAATATAATCCAGAACTTTTCTGCTATTTACTTTGCATTACTGTTTATATCTTTTTCTTATTTGTTAGTTGAGTTATCCTCTAGGTATTTGTTGTTATTGTCTAACAAGCAAATAGGGGGAGATTGAAAGGCATATGTCATAGCCTATTCGTTTATTCGAGGATTTAACTCAACTCAAATAAGAATGTAATAAGTAAATAGTGGATCTATCATCAGAGAGATCTCACAAAGTAACATCTGTCAAAGGATAAAGGAACATTGTTCATCTGCAGACTTGAAGATTCACTGGAAGAAGTTCAAGAATTTGATCATGCCTCAGTGATATAAATCAAGATCGTGGATTTAATCAAGTGACAGAGATCTCGTCAGGGTATCATTTATTACAAGGATTTAATCAGAGTATCAAAGTCAAGACATGAAGAAACGTCACGGAAGTTAGTCACTCATGAACCAGATAGTACATCGAGTGTCAGCATTGAAGTGGCGGAATTGATTCATAAGTCTCAGTGATTTTCAGAAGATTGTCAGAAGAATGGATGCTGCTCAGGGTTAGTATTAATTCTCTATTAATTAATTAAGTCATATAATTTAATTAAGAAAATAAATTATATCTGCAAAGATTAATTTATTGATTAATTGAATTAAATTGATTAATTAATTTAGAATTAATATTGAGGATTTACAAGATTTTAATTGGTTTAAAATCTGCTTAAATTCAAAACAAGACAATTCATTTGAACTAGTATGACAATCGGTATGACAATTGATAGTCATACCGAAAGTCATGCCAATACATTTAATTGTCTTATTAGAATTTCTGTTTAGATTAAAATCTATTATTAATTCAGCAAGACAATTTATTTGAACTAATATGACAATCGGTATGACAATTAATAGTCATACCGAAAGTCTTGCTAGTTCATTTTGATTGTCTTGCTAGTTGTAAATATTGTCATACCGAAAGTCTTGCTGGCCAAAAGAGATTGTCATGCCAGTACATTTTTCAGTTCGGTGTTTGATAAAAGCAGCAGAAGACCTTTTGTTGATCAACACACAGAATCCAATCAAACAGAACACACAAGAGAAAAAGGAGCAGAAAACAAAAGCATAACATTTTATTTTTCATCTGCTTTTCTTCAAGATTAAATTTCTAGATTGTAAAGTTAAATCCAATCAACTAGAAATATTTATCTTGTTCTTGTGTATCAATCTAGCGGATTAAAATCCCTAGAACTTAATCTCAAATCACATTTAGCATTTGATCTTTTAATTACAAAAATAGAAAAAGTTCATGTCGAATTTATTCTAGATTTGTAATAATTGATTTGAGATTAATCCCTTGTAACCGATACCGTAGTTGTAACACCTTTCAAGTTTAATAAAAGTTTTATTTAACTTGAATTTTGTTTCACAATTTTATTCGATTAAACGGTATTGTTTGCATTCAACCCCCCTTCTACAAACAAATTGGGACCTAACAGGTATTGTCGAGGTTATAGAAGTGACCATTGGAGAAGACCCTAGTGGAGGGGAAGAGGCGGAGGCCGAGGTAGATACTTGGACGGATATCACCATGACAACTATCGTGGCTATAGGGATACTCGCACGTATGATCGAGCTGAAAGAGATAACTATGCGAGGATGACGGTCGTAGGGATATCCAAAATTATGATCCTGAGACGCCTCAAGGCCGCGGCCGGGGTCTAGGGGAAAATCCGGAAGGAGATCAAGGGCAAAACCAAGAGGTAGTAGTGATACCTGAAGGAGGACAAGCTGATGCCAAAAATACTAATCAACAACAGGCTCCTCCAGGTGGAAATCAAGTAGCGCTACCTGCACCTCAACCCCAGGATCCACAACCTCACATGAAGACTATCCCCGATGTGGGAACTTTTAATGTGGATGATCTGAAGAGGCTGCTCAATCACTTAGAAGGAAGAGTAACAGAAATGGCCGAAATTCCTTCGCCATTCTCTGCGGCTGTAAGAGAGGCTAAGTTACCGGTCAGATATCAAAACACAACTAGCGATCTCCGGTACCATGGAAGTTCAGATTCTGTGGAATTCTTGGGTCGATTCAATATAGAGATGGATGTGTATCAAGTTCCAGAATTGGCTCAATGCCGACTCTTGGCAGCAAATTTTAGGGAAAGCGCTCAACAATGGTTTCAAAAGTTTGGACCGAGGGTAATCACCTCTTGGGACCAAATAAAAACCTTGTTCTTGATCAAGTTCCAAGTAGCTGTGAGATATGTTCCGTCTGTCAATACTCTGGCTAATATCAAATAAAAGGAGAACGAAAGCTTGACATCTTACTTTAAAAGGTTCAATACTGAGTCTACTAGTGTAGTAGGTGTTTCAGACGAAGTTTTGAAAAGTTTTTTGATAGCAGGGCTAAGGGTTGGCTCAGATTTATGGAAACATTTGCAGGGAACAGATCCGGCTACTCTGGTAGATGTCTTTGCTTTGGTAGAATCATTCAAGGCCATAGAACAATATTTGGCAGAGGTTCAACTGGATTTGCAAACAACCTAGAGGGGCGAGCAAGAATTAGGGATAGATCTCCAAGCCCAAGATATTGAAGAAGTAGTCAAAGCCCGAATCGGGTAAATGCTGCAACTGTAAGGAGGGAATGGAGCCCTCCCTCAAGCTATGACAACAGAACTAGTGGATACGCTCATTTGGCTGCATCGATTGAGCATATCTTTGAAGTGAACAAGAATAAAGGAATTTTTAGGAAGCTCGAAGCTCTGTCGTCTTGGCAAAGTAAAGATAAGAAGAAGTATTGTGAATTCCACGATTCATCCAGACACTGTTGGTGAGACTGCGTAGCTGTATAAACAGTTACATGATAACTCATCATGAGAACAACACTAGAACATTATTGGTTAATAATACTACGTCTACACAAGAAATCGGAAGAAATGAAGACAAGGCAAATACAAAGAATCAAAAGATTAGAAGAAAGATTGAAGTCTACTTACAGGTCACTAAAAGAAGCTCATTAATATGTTCATGCGTCAGTGAAGAATAAAGGTTAAAGACTTTCATGGTTTCAGAAATGATGAAGATTCAGTGTATAAGTGTCACGGGAAGATTTCAGTGTATTGACATTGATTGAAGATAGACAGTGTATGAAGAATAGGAATCTGAAGAATTGAAGACAGGGTATAGAAAGAGGTTAAAGAAGACAACTGCAGCCTTGTAGTTATACTCACTGACAAGAGTTCATTTATCTGATCAAGCATCGGTGAAGAACGGTGAATGAAGTATTCAAGATTGTAGTAGCAATGAAGACGTTGTCTAAAGTACCATAAAGGATTTCAGTGAAAGTACAGTTGTTTATTGACAGTTAGTGTTGGAAGCGATAAAGTTATTGTAAGCTTAACAATATAATCAAGGCTATGATACGAAGACCTGAATCGAAGTTAGTCGTCTGTGAACCAGACCAATTGCACTAGGCGTCAACAGCTCATGAAAGAAATCTGGGTATTAGTTTTAGAAGAATTCTTAAGTTGAGGAACGAACTTGGATTGAATGTTTATCTACTAAAGTACGAGAAGAGGTGCGGGGGGTATATAGCTAAACTGCTCGAGGGATTGGCCAAGTTTAAAGTTTAATTCTTTAGTTAAATAAATTTATTTAATGGATTTGAATATAAATTATTTAATAAACTTACAATAATTTATTTTATAAACTTTAAATAAGTTCACTTTATAAATTTAAATTTGTTTATTTATATAAGTTATATTTAAGTTTATTTTATAAATTAATTTAGTTACAATTTAAACTTAAATAAAAAGAAAAAGAAAACAAAAAATGGAAAAAGAAAACAAAAGAAAAAGAAAACAAAAGTAAATAAAAAGAAAAAGAAAAAGAAAAGGAAAACAAAAAAAGAAAAAGAAAAGAAAAATGAAACAATAAAAGAAAAAGAAATTGAAAAAAACAAAAGAAAAAATAAGGAAAGCAACCAAATAGGTAGCATGTTAGAGATAAACAAAAGGAACCAGACTTGGTCGCAGGTTGCAAGATTCATGGTCGCAAATTGTAACTAAAGAACTTGGAACGCTTAGTCGCAGCTTAGCAAATCCAAACTCCTCAACCACATCTTTATTGGTTTATTTAATTGATTTGTGTGGTTAATATTTGACCACATATTTCAATTGAAGATAAAGACTACACTACAGCAGCCGAAGCATTCACCAATTAAAAAAAGTTTTGTTCATCTTCTCTTCCAAAGAGCTGAAGATTTGCAGTAAAGAGATACAGAGGAGATATACACACAAATCCAAATCAGTTATTCTTCTCACTGAAATAACGTTATAATGCCCGATCTAACTCTTGTATATTCTTAGAGGCATTATAAACGTTACCCGGTAATTAAATTCTTAGACAAACAAAAGCTAGATCATTGTATATCATTTAATTTGTTGATCTTTCTAGAAGCTAGAAACTTTCTTGTTCTTAGATTGTAGCCATTTAATTTATTTACCAGAGTGTAGCAACACCCCTCGCGAATTTATATATGAATATATATTTTTCCAAAAATCTTGTATTCCTCGTTTCATTTTTCCAAACACTATTCATCTCAAAAATACGGAACCACTAACCGAGCACTAAATTTTATATCCGCAAAAGATTCGAAAGAATTTTTTAATTTAGTGATTATCATATTCAACCCCCCTTCTACGATAATTCGGGACCTAACAATTGGTATCAGAGCAGACTGATTGATACACAAATCAGGATCCTTAAAAATAATTTATTTTATTAATTTTTCATTTACATTAATTTATTTTATAAATTTGATTTAGAAAATTTATTTTATAAATTTAATTTTAATAAGTTTATTATGAACTTAATTTAAATAAATTTATTTTATAAATTTAACTAAATTAATTTACTATTTAAATTTTAGTAAATAAAAGTTTTTAATTTAAATTTATTTTTATTTTTGTGTGTATTTTTAGCTACCAGATTAAAGCTACCATTTGCTGCCAGAAATTGTTGATTGAATATACAAGATTGAACTTGCACATTGTTTATGCACAAACAATTTTCTATTTAGCTGCCAATTGAGGTGCCATTTTGGTTAAATGGTAACTTCTGTTTGTAAAGTAAAGGAAATGGTGAATTATGTTGTTTACACTCGCGAGAAATCAAAACAAAACAAAAGTACAGGCGCCTAGTTAGTCACCGTGTTTGTGTGCCACACGCGCCAGAAGAAAGCAGATCAACAGGAGTACGCAACTATAGGTAGTGCACGCGCGGAAGAGTTTTGGTCGCAGGTTGGATATTTTTTAATCAACCTACGACATAGACTTACTAGTCACATGTTGGCCCAATATGGCCGCAGCTTGAGGCGGGAGCTCTACATGTGGTCGTAGGTTAATAGACAACAAATATTTTAAGGTAGTTTCTTTGAAGTCCATGTAGTCGCCAGTTACTTATACAATTCTTTAGTCCCAATTTTTTTATTTTTTTATTTATTTATTTTTCAGAAAATTTAAAATTCTTAAATTTAATTTTTTCTTAGATAAAAATTTATGTTTTATTTAATTTTTAAGAAAATTCGAAATTCTTGAAAATTAAATTTTTCGTAAATATTTATTTTTGATTAATTTATTTTCTAAGAAATTAAAAATTTTGGAAATTTAAATTTTTCTTAAATATTAAAATAAGGGGTCACAAGGTATTGGTAGATTCGAGATTCCTCCAGGCTTTTTACGTTGATTTTAATCTTTCGAAGAAAACGAAGACCATGTGCTAATCAGCCAGAAAATTCCCGAATACGGAAATTGAAGATAATGGTTTTCTTATTCCAATGAAACTGATTTCAAGACCTATAGACAAAAATTGGGGAACTTCCTCAAAGGCTTACTCCATAGGATACCACTAGGTTTTCAGACGCAAGAAATTAATGAAATTTCTACGGGTACAATTTTTCTCGAAGATTTTAAAACAACTGTAATGATTCCAGATTATACAGTCACACAGTAGTTTGTACCAATTCTATATTTATCCGGAAATCACAGAGATTAGAAAGGAGGGAATTCTGGAGGTTAGAGAGAATAGAGGGGACATACAGATATCTCAGTTACATGCAGTAAAGTTGGAACCTCAGGACAGAATATAAGAGTTACTGATAGCTGAATCAAAGGAAGCTCAGGTAGAAGTACTTGAGGAACTGGACGTCAGGGCAGTGTTTCACATGTCAGGAAATTTTAGTCGTATCAGATTCACAAGGAGTACATAAGCTATATCCAAGGATCAAGCCTATCTATTCTGAAGTAGAGACTTTTACAGATTCAGTTCAAGAGGTGGTTACAAGACTGAGATTGGGACACAAACAAGATTTGATAGTTACAGTTCTGACATGCAATATGTGTCAAATAACTATCAGGGGTTTTGCTACAATAGAACAAGAAGCTTGACAAACAAGGATAAGTAGGAATTCAGTTGAAGAGCAGTGAAAAATGTGGTATGTTTTTTTAGGGAAACATTCAGTCAAAACTTGGAGTGCACGGGTAAGAGTTGGGATGGATCATATGACGAGAAGGAAGATCATGAATATCTTGCTTTCACAGCAATCTCTGAAGATGGTCGAACTCACAAATCTCAGGTTTCAATTTCTTGAACCAATGCAATATTTTGCTCTCAATATTGAATGCATGATGAGATCTTAGTGTTTAAATGTTTAAGACTCGCACAAGCATGATAGCATCATATATAGATAATGCTAAATTAGTTCACTAGAATATTTTTCTGGTAACTAGGATTGATGTTTAACTTGTGCATGTTAATTTAGAAGATCTTAAATATGTGTTTGAATATTTGTTGAACATGATTAATTGCTTTAGTGATATATATGTTTTCCAGCACTTAAGACCTTTGTTTATGCTTATTCTCTGTATCCTATTAGAATATGATTTGCTCATTTATTCTGAATTTCTTGTTAAGGTGTATTAGTTTATATTTGGATTGAGATGGCGAGATGAGATACAACAACATGATTGGAGTAGATAGAATTAGTGATTTATTTATTAATTATGTTTGTTCCATATCATGCACGTCTTGCTTAATTCTTATGTGTCATGTTTCTAAATGAATGCCATGTATTCTTAATTCAATGCTTGCTTATTTTAATTCCATGAATGCATCTCTTAGTATTTGCATCAATTGTAGAAATCATGTTTAGGATTATAATAGGGCAAAGACTGCTAGTCGTCCTTACGTAAGGTTGGAATTATTTTTCTCCTAGCCTAGAGACAATTTTGTCAAGGGTATCAAAATGGAGAAAATGATCAGTCAAAGATAAGAATTAGCATGATAAGGTTGCAACTGTTGTTATCTTTGTTTATTATAATATCTCTAATCCATCTGGACCCAAATTGATAAGTTGGGTACCAAGAACTGTTAACCAATTTGTGAGTGCAGGATATAACAGGTTAATTGATTTCTATGTATTATTGGTAATTCATACTCAAGGCATATGATCAAAGAAAGAGCCTCACAATCAAATATGATCAACAAAAGCTATTCTGTCAATAATCTTTGGAGATGACAACAAAGGTTTTCATCATGGGACAAGCTATACAGAAAAAAGGATGTCATTGCTAGTTGTTGTGGCTAGGTGTCAAATGGTTGGTAGTCGGCTCATTCTATATGAGTAGTCTAGGGTTGAACGAGATGGAGCGAAACACACTTATTCAGAAATTATGTGAAAAAAGAGAGGAAAAAATGAAAAAAGGAAAAAACATATGTGTTTATGCATAACTGATTACGAGTGGGCTCTTTAATACTCGAGTTATTAAGTTCTTAGGGGACTTCGTGCCTAATGACCTAAGGCTTTTTATAGTTTGTGATCCACTAACCTAACGATCGCTACATGGGTATTATTGTATAAGTCTTTTCTGAACCTCACTCATTGCACGGTCAAATAAGCATATTTGTGTTGTATAAGTGTTATGGATAAAAGCATGAATCCAGTTAAAACTCCAATATAAGAATTAAAGTGTTATAAGTTATTTTGAGTTTAGCTTTTATTCTATTTATAACCTTGTGATTGCTTTGATGAGTAGTGAGTCATGATTATTGATCTAGTTGTGATAGTATATCTGTAAGCATTTGCACACACACATATTTCTTGCTTGTAAGTATAGTGGGATTTAATTGATATTTGTGCGAATAACTGCATTTGTTGAGATGTTGTTTGTTGATTGGTTTAGTTATTCTATGGGGATCGTTGCATTCATATAGTTTGCATTCATGCATTTTCATTAAGAGTAAAGTAGTGTCTCATCTGAAGCAGGAAGGTTGAGAAGCTTTCTCGTATTAAGAGTAAGGAAAGAATATGCTCATGGCTAGACTTGAATCTCGAGAAAGGTGAAGTTAATGGTTTCTACTGGAAAGCTTCATCTGACAAAAGTTTAGCTATGACAATAGAACCTCTCACCCTTGAACATCAACTCAGGGAATGTTAAGTGGCATTTATGTCCACTTATTATGTCCTATAAAGGCTTGACTTGATGTTTTGTACTCAAGTTATTTATGTATTTGATGTGTTTTTGTAGTGTTTTTGCATTTTAGGCATAAATAAAAGATCCAGGTGATTTGGCATTGTTTTGATGCTAATATGGTGTTAGGAATGTGTCAAGAAGATTGCTCGTAAAAAGACCAACTCAAACCAGCAAGAAAAGCTGAAGATAGGATTTTCTCCAGAGAGTCAGCACGCCCGCGCTGTAGTAGCGCGCGGCCGTGCCAGGATTACAGAAGTGCAGCGCGCCCGCTGGTGAAGCGCGCGCCCGCACCGGGTCGAATTCCAGGAATCCTACTTCTACTCTGATTTTGATCCGAAAGATTTCTAATCTGCATGGGATGCTATATACATAACTTATGATCATTTTTCATAACAAGACGTACCAGAGCAAAAGGAGAAGGCGTAAAAAGACCGTAAGTACAATTTAACCAAAGCGAAGAGGATCTAGTTTATTCTTGTGATTCTTTGTTTTAAGTTATAACTTTGGATGCTAGTTTTCTTGCTCGTGAACCTATAATCTTGTTTCGTACTTGGTTTTATTATTTATTCATTATAAAGACTATATTTATTATACCATGCTTTCATCGAAACCCACGTTGATGATTAGTCCGATTATGGGCTAATCGTTATCGTGGGGTTCTAACGGATTTATTTATGGATTTTCTTTAGTTAATTTATTTTGATGCCTTAGTGTGTGGTGATTGTATGATATCCTAGTATTGGTTGTGCTTATTCGCCTATGAGCTTCGCGAACTTATAAGATAGCATGTTAATCTCTAATGAAGCGAAAATGAACTTAGGGGTTTAGAACTTGTCATGCTAGCATAGGTTCATGTATTTGTTATGCATGATTCATGGGTAATTTTAACCATCTTACTTGCCCTATGTAATCACGATAGATAACTTGTGCATTAAACCGTTATGTTGTCAAATTCTATAGACATATAGAGTCTCAATATAATTGGCGTATATTCAGCTTCTATCTAATTTGTGGAGGTCTGGTAGTAGGGTATTCGTACAACGAAAGTTGGCATTTACTAGTTTCGTATTATCTGATTAGTGTCATCACCATTGCATGCTAAGGTTAAGAATGAAAAGGCTATTGAATGAAGTATTTAATGAAGTTAGAATCCCATGTTTGTGTCATATAGTACTCAACTCTCTTTATTCTCTTAGTTAATGTTCTTTAGTATAATCTCTTAGTTAATCGTAGTTAAAACAACCTGATCAATTTGTTATTTATCGTAGCATTGGATAATAACCATACCATTGTTGCATAAGTACATTGATTAAAATTAACATAAACCAGTCCCTGTGGGAACAAACTAGAATTAATTCTATATTACTTGCGTGAATATTAGCGCGTGTTCTAGCCCTAACAAGTTTTTGGCGCCGGTGCCGGGGACTTGGGGTTAATTTTTAGTTTATGTGTTTGACATCAGTGTTCGTTAATGTTCAGTGACTCGGATATTTTACTTACTTGTTTCCTTGTCGTGTTTCAGGTACTCTAGCGAGCGTGTATGCATACGCATTCTCGGTCTCGTAAGAGAACACTGGATCAAGCTGAGGAAGAAGTTATAGTAGCTAAGGAAGTTTTTGAGGAAGTTCTTGTTGAGGAGAAAGTTGAAGAAGAGGCTCTTATTGCAATGGAAGAACCGGAAGCGAATCCTAAGGCTTTGATGGATTACTCTCAACCAAAGATTAATAATATTCAGTCTAGCATTGTTTGACCAGCCATCTCGACTAATACCTTTGAGATCAAGTCGAGCACGATTCAAATGATACAGAACTCAATTCAGTTTGGGGGTTCTCCAATAGAAGATCCCAACATGCACATTAGAGATTTTATCGAGATCAGCGACACTTTCAAGTTCAATGGAGTTTCTAAATATGCTATTAAATTGAGGCTTTTTCCATTCTCTCTGCCGGATAAAGCTAAGTGCTGGTTACATTCTCTACCACCGGGGTCTATCACCAAATGGGAGGATCTTGCTTAAAAGTTCTTAACTAAATTCTTTCTGTTAGATATATTTGATAATGGCATGTGTAATATGATTTGTGTTTAGTTTTCAGATCTTAACTAACAGGTCAAATCAGTACTTAACTGGAAATCAGCACTTATACTGAAGACAAAACTTAAGATATCAGAACTTAAGTTATCAGAACTTAAGTTATCAGAAGATATTTATCAGGAGATAATATCAGGACTTAAGATAACTTTCTGATAAGGTAGGCGGGTAATTGAAAGGAAAGAAGATCAAGACTAAGACAAAAAGAATTATGCATGAAGAAAGAATTCTATGAAGAATAGAATACTTGGAAGAAAAGATAACTAGTTGATATATTTTAGGAAGCAGAATTATATTTCATATCAATTAGAATTTATCTTGTAACTGTGTAGTATATAAACACAGGCATAGGGTTTACACTATAAGTGTTATTATTATCGAAGTTATTATTCTTTGTAACCCTAGCAGCTCTCGTGATAATTTGTTCATCACTGAGAGAGGACAGTTCTATATTATAACAGAGTTTATTGTGTTGAATAAAATCTGTTTTCTGTTACTTGAGTTCTTATATTCGATTTGATTGTGCTAAACACTGTATTCAACCCTATTCTACAGTGTGTGTGTGACCTAACAAGTGGTATTAGAGCTATCTGTTAACACACAAACAGTTTAAGATCCAAAAACAATCATGTCTGAAGAAGAAACTCCAACCAAGCCCACCAAAACTGAAGAACCTCCAAAAACCATACCCCGTAGTCGATATGAAACTATAAGACTTCCCATGTTGAAACCGTCTGAGTATTCAATATGGAAAGTGAAGATGGCTATGTTTCTGGAAGCTACAGATCCAGAATATCTCGACAGGATTTATGAAAGACCGCATATGCCAACCAAACTTTCTATGGAAGTTGCAGGTCAGCCAACAAAGTCTGTACCAAAGGAAAAAAGTGATTACACTGCTGAAGATGTCTCATCGATTGCGAAGGATGCAAAGGTAAGACACTTGATGCATAGTTCCATTGATAATGTCATGTTAAACGGGGTAATTCAATGCAAGACTGCAAAAGAGATTTGGGATGCTTTGGAAACAAGATGTCAGGGAACTGATTCAATCAAGAAGAACAGGAAGACTATACTCACTCAAGAGTATGAGCACTTTGACTCAAAGCCTGATGAGTCATTAACTGATTTGTATGACAGATTTGTTAAACTCTTGAATGATTTGTCACTAGTTGACAAAGAGTATGATATTGAAGATTCAAATCTTAAATTCCTGTTAGCTCTTCCTGAAAGATAGGATTTGAAGGCCACAATAATAAGAGACAACTATAATCTTGATGAAACAACTCTTGATGAAATTTACGGGATGCTCAAGACTCATGAACTTGAGATGGAACAAAGAAGCAAGATGAATGAAAGAAAGTCAAGGACAGTTGCTTTTGTGGCTGAGGAGGAAAGTCCCAAAGTTGCTTCCTCAAAGAAAGGCAAGGGAAAGGCTCTCATCACAAAGTCTGATACCGAGTCATCAAGTTTTGATAGTGATGATGACTCAGAAACTGAAAGTATACCTGAGATGGACCCTGATGAGGAGATGATGAAGCTGTATGCTCTTATGGTGAAAGGAATCACCAAGATTGCATACATGAAATTCAGGAGAGGAAAGAAGTTTTCCAGGAAAGGTGCAAGTTCTGATAAGAAGGGTTTCAGAAAATATGAAGGCAAAGGAGGAAAGTCTGACAGAGGAGATTACTCAAATGTTAAGTGCTACAACTATGGTGAGAAAGGCCACATCTCTCCTGATTGCAAAAAAGGGAAGAGTGACAAATGCAAGGCCCTTGTCACAAAGAAGAAAAGCTGGTCAGATGCTTCAGATTCTGAGGATGAGGAAAACTATGCCTTGATGGCAAATGCTGATAGCAGTACTGATACTACTGACTTAAAGGTACCTCAAACTACTTATGCCTTTCATAATGATGATATTACTGAGTGAAGAAGATATCTTAAAACCATGTTCATTAGTTATAAAGATCAAACTTTAACATGTGAAAGATTAACTTCTGAAAATCTTGCTTATAAAAAGAGGAATGATTATTTAGAAAAAGAGTTAGTCATGTTCCATCAAACTCAGAAAGATAGAGATGATGCCTTTTATGTTAGGGATGAAGTGCTAAAAATAAATGAATCTCTAAAAATTGAGTTAGAAAAGGAAAGAGGGATAATCAGGACTTGGACTAACTCTGGTAGAAAAAATCAGGATATTCTTAGTTGTGGAAACTGGAAAGAGGGCTTAGGTTATGGAGATGATAAGAACAGTAAGGGAACTGTAGAAACTGAGACTATAGTTGTTGAACAAAAACCAAAGGTAAATCCTGTTAAGTTTGTAACTGCAAAGTCTGATATTGAGAAATCAGAAGTTAAGGAGAAAGTAACTTCTGACAAACCTAAACAGGATAAGCCAACTGAAGTTAATATAGGCTTAATGACAAAGAAGCAGCTTAAACATAAGCGGAAAGATGTTAAGAATGTAAACAAGGTAAAGCCACCTAGGAAAAATAGGAATGGAAAGGAAGGTGTGAACAAAAGTAACAATTATAAGCCTGTTCCTAATGCTCCTAGAAAAACATGTCATAACTGTGGAAACTCTAACCATTTGGCTTCTTTTTACAGGAAGAATAAGAATATAAACTCCTTACCTTCAAAATCAGGAGTTAAGAGTCAGTCTGTTAGATATAAGGCACAAAATCCTTGTTTTCATTGTGGTAGTTTATGGAATTCCATTTATACTTGTAATAAATATCATAGTTTGTTCTATGATTATTATCAAATAAAACCTTCTGTAAAGAAAGTTAGCATTATTCCTTCTAGTGTAAGTTCTGACGCAAAGTCTGATATTGTAAATTCTGATAAGAAAACTGTTAACATAAACTATGATGCTAAATCCGCTGCAAATGTTAACAAACTTAAAAAGGCCAAAGGATCCAAGCAAGTCTGGGTCCTTAAAACTAATCATTAGTGGTCTTTGTGATTGCAGGGCAACAGGAAGAATATCCTAGTTCTGGACAGTGGATGTTCAGGACATATGACTGGAAATAAAGCCCTGCTATCAGACTTTGTGGAGAAAGCTGACCCAGGTGTTTCTTATGGAGATGGCAACATTGGAAAAACTCTGGGATATGGCAATATCAATCTTGGGAATGTCATCATTGAAAAAGTAGCTCTGGTCTCAGGACTTAAACATAATCTGCTGAGTGTGAGTCAAATCTGTGACAGAGGTTATCATGTGGATTTCTTTGAAGAACACTGTGAAGTTGTAAGCAAATCTACAGGCAAAGTTATTCTAAAAGGATATAGGCATGGTAACATTTATGAAACCAAGCTTTCAACAAGTACTGATGGTTCTGCAATCTGTTTGTTAAGTAGAGTATCAATTGAAGAAAGTTGGGATTGGCACAAGAAACTCTCTCATTTAAATTTCAACAATATAAATGAACTAGTCAAGAAAGATCTTGTGAGAGGACTGCAAAAATCAGTATTTGCTCCTGATGGCCTTTGTGATTCTTGTCAGAAGGCAAAATAAACAAAATCTTCATTCAAGAGCAAGACTGAATCATCAATTCTTGAGCCTTATCACCTACTACATGTTGATCTATTTGGTCTAGTGAATGTCATGTCTATTGCAAAAAAGAAATATGCTATGGTCATCGTGGATGAGTTCACCAGATACACATGGGTGTATTTCTTGCACACAAAAAGTGAAACTGCATCTATCTTGATTGATCATGTCAAGCAACTGGATAAATTGGTCAAAGATTCTGTGAAGATCATAAGAAGTGATAATGGCACTGAGTTCAAGAATTTGATCATGGAAGAGTTCTGCAAAGACCATGGAATAAAGCAGGAATTTTCTGCTCCTGGAACTCCACAGCAAAATGGAGTTGTTGAAAGGAAGAATAGAACTCTTATTGAAGCTGCACGAACTATGCTTGATGAAGCAAAGTTGCCAACCTACTTTTGGGCTGAAGCTGTGCAGACTGCTTGTTTTACTCAGAATGCAACACTTATCAACAAGCATGGAAAAACACCATATGAGATGGTGAAGAAAAAGAAGCCAAATCTGAAGTATTTTCATGTATTAGGATGAAAGTGTTTTGTTCTTAAGACTCATCCCGAACAGTTATCCAAATTTGATCTAAAAGCTGATGAAGGAATTTTTGTTGGATATCCACTTTCCATAAAAGCCTTCAGAGTCTACAATTTAAGAACAAGGGTTGTCATGGAATCTATCAATGTTTCTTTTGATGATAAGAAGATTACTGGACTTGAAGATTTCAATGATCATGATCAGCTGAGATTCGAAAATGAAGTTTTAAATTCTGATTCTGTAAATCCTGACAGTCTAAATCCTGATACTGCAAACTCTGATGGATTAGACTCTGATGTTATTAAAACTGTGGTGACTACGCCTAAGGAAGATGCACCTGTGTAGGGGGAGCATACTGAAGATCCAACCACATCTCAAGAAGCATCAGAATCTACAACAGGCTCTTCAAGTTCTGATTCGTCAAGTTCTTATAAGCCAAGTTCTGATAATTCTGGAAACTCATGTTCTGATATTTCTGGAAACTCAAATTCTGAAGGATCCAACTCAGAGAGCATAATTTCAGGGGGAGCATCATAAAATGTTGATGGAGACAGCACGGGTCATGGGGGAGCATCCAGTTCTAGAGATAACCTTCCATCTGCAAGGAAGTGGACTAAAGCACATACACCTGACTTAATTATTGGAAATCCTGATGCAGGTTTTAGAACTAGAACAGCTACATCAAATGAATGTCTCTATCATTCCTTTCTTTCTCAGAATGGACCAAAGAAAGTGGAAGAAGCTCTTCAAGATGCTAATTGGGTGCAAGCAATGCAGGAAGAGTTAAATGAATTTGAAAGAAATAAATTCTGGACCCTAGTACCAAGACCAAAGAACAGGTCTGTTGTTGGTACAAAGTGGGTGTTCAGAAACAAAACTGACAGTGATGGCATAATTACAAGGAACAAAGCAATGCTGGTTGCAAAAGGATACTCTCAACAAGAGGGAATTGATTATGATGAAACATTTGCACCAGTTGCTAGATTGGAATCTATAAGGATATTTTTGGCTTATGCTGCTCACAAGAAGTTTAAAGTCTTTCAAATGGATGTGAAAAGTGTTTTTCTTAATGGAGAATTTGAAGAGGAAGTATATGTTGAACAACCTCCAGGCTTTGTAGATTTCAAATTTCTCAATCATGTCTATAGGCTTGATAAAGCACTTTATGGCCTTAAGCAAGCTCCAAGAGCATGGTATGAGACATTAGCTCAGTTTCTTCTGGAAAGTGGATTCAACAGAGGGACTATTGAAAAAATATTGTTCTACCTCAACAATGGAAATGACTTACTTTTGGTGCAAATATATGTTGATGATATCATTTTTGGTTCTACAAATGACAAACTTTGTAAGAAGTTTGCCAAGATGATGCAGTCAAGATATCAAATGAGTATGATGGGAGAACTTAAATATTTTCTGGGCCTTCAAGTCAAGAAGAATGAAGAAGAAACTTTTATTTGTCAATCTAAGTTCACCAGAAATTTGTTGAAGAAATTTGGAATGCATGATTGTTCAAGTTCATCCACTCCTATGGCCACTGCAACAAAATTGGATAAGGATACTGGTAAATCAGTAGATATTACTGATTACAGAGGTATGATTGGTTCACTACTCTATCTAACTGCAAGTAGACCTGATATCATGTATGCTACCTGTCTTTGTGCAAGATTTCAAGCAGATCCAAGTGAACCTCACTTAACAGCTGTGAAAAGAATTTTCAAGTACCTTTAGGGTACAGCTGATCTGGGATTGTGGTATCCTAGAGAATCAGACTTTAAGCTAATAGGTTACTCAGATGCAGATTTTACAGGATGCAAAATTGAAAGGAAAAGCACAAGTGAAAGCTCCCAATTTCTTGGAGGCAGATTGGTTTCTTGGTTTAGCAAGAAACAGAAGTCAATTTCCACATCAACTGCAGAAGCAGAATACATTACTGTAGGAAGTTGTTGTGCACAGATTCTTTGGATGAAGAATCAGTTACTGGATTATGGGTTAGAATTTTCTAAAATCCCTATTTATTGTGATAATCAAAGGGCTATAGCTATGACAGGTAATCCAGTTCAACACTCAATGACAAAGCACATCAGCATTAGGTACCACTTCATACGGGAATATATGGATGAAGGTACAGTGGAATTGCATTTTGTTCCAACAGATCAACAACTAGCAGATTTCTTCACAAAACCACTGTGTGAAGCTACTTTTACAAGACTGGTAAATGAACTTGGAATGGTTTCAGGTTCTTTCTCTAAATCTGCTTAGTTTATGTTCTGATACATCAGACTTTATGATCAGTATTTACAGATATTACTATCTTTGTGTATCATGTGCTTAAATTGAAAATTGCTTAAGTGCTGATTGTTGTTTGATGTGAATTTCTAAACTCTGATAGTGATATGAATGTTTCTGTGACTATTCAATCCAATGAGGATAACTGTGCTAGATGCTGACCTAGTAGTCTTTAATATACTAAATATCCCATGTTTGAAGTAATTGTTTATGTGGAAATCTTTTAACACAAGCAAATTCTGATATTGAGCTTAGTTAAATTTACTTTGTCTATCTTATTACTAAGTCAAAAAAACTAGAATAATGCTTCTTATCTGTTAAGTTCTGATGTTAGTAAATCTGGTGGATGTACTAAGTGCTGATAGGCCTCACTTATCAAAAGAAAAGAAAAGAAATACAAATCAGGTACTCCTTTGAGATCTAGAGTAAAAATGTGGAAGGGAAGACCCAAGTGCATTGCTGGTATTAAGTAATATGCATTAGAAAAGCAAAATAAAATTTTCTTGGTGACTTTTCACACTCTATGATTACTGGAGAAATACTCTGATAACAACATAAATTCTGATAAGCAGCCGTGACTCACTTACACTGAGAAGCCACTGTAAAATGGAATTTCAAAAGATGCATAAAATGAGCACAAAATTGTTGAGGAGGACTCATGCATGAACTCATTCTACAGTAGACTTCAGAATAATGACAGATTTTGTAATAACCCCAAAAATTTTGGACATTTTGTAACCCTTATGAATAGTGATTTTGCTGATTATGCTGAATAAGAAAACTTTTCATGTCACACTATGTAGGGGTTCTTTTATTGATATTCTGAGATCTTATTAGTACTCTATATGATATATAAGTGTATGTAAAGATCGTCAGAATCCAAATACGAACACTTTGATTTTTCCCAAAAACCCACCAGATACAGAAAGAATTGAGTATAAGGTAACATGATAAAAATGATTTAAATTCAAGGATGGTAAGAGAGGATCATAAAAAGGAATATAAAATATTGAGAAGGGTTTAGGGGAACCTTAGTAATAAGATCTCGGGTATGATCCCTCAAACGATAAACGAGAACGAAAGTTAAGCGAACTGTATAACAGATCAGTGATCATTAGCCAAGTAATTAGGAGTTAATCAAAGAGGTTAGTGGATGATGATGCCATCACACCAACAAGAAGAAGACAAGTGTGGGAAGATGACATAAGCATGGTGACTTAAGCATGACAAAAAGGAGGGATTGGTTGGTTGATTGTGAACCATTCATTCTTTACCATGGTAAAAAGTTAATTAACAAACAAAAGGATATCAACCAAGCCAAGCAAAATCAGAACACAAAATTTGAGTTGACTTTCCATTTCCAAGAAGGAAGCTCTCGGCCTTCTTCATCTTTTCAAAGAAAAGAAAATCAAAAACCAAGATCCAAGCCTTGTTAAATTGTGAGGTAATTATCCAAGGTTCCTTATACTTAGATATAGCTATCCTATGAATCTAAGCTTCCATTTCCTTCACAATCTCCTTCAATAAATCATTGAAGAAGAGAGTGAATAGTGTTTTCAAGAACTTGAAACTTTTGATCTTGTGTTTTTGTTTAGATATAGCTTTTGTAAGGATTTTCAAAGGTTGTTTCAAGCTCCTTAGTTACTCTTACTCACCAAGGAAGGTATAATACCTTACCCTAGCCTTATTATTGAATTTTTAGAGCTTGTTATGTTTGGTATAGTTCATGAGAAGCATGATTCATGTATATTTAGAGTTTGGTTGGATTTGTAATGGGTTTGAAGTTGTAAATCTTGATTATTGGTTAATGAACTTAAGTATAGCTTTTAGTTCATGATTGAGAGTAGTATAAATTGGAAATCTTGAGATTTTAGGGCTGTTGTAGTAAAGTATGGATGGAGTTTGGTTGTAGTAATGATTGTTGGTTGATTTGTGGATTGCTTGGAGTGGTATAAATTTGGTAATCGCGTAAACATAGCCGTCGTAATGCCCGATTTACTTTAGACTGTTTTTGTTCTTAACTTCAGGACCCGTGAACTCACTGTTAGGTTTTGACCATTGCCATTATTAGATAGTTCATGTTACGAGCTTCATTTTGATATGTGGTTCGCTTGAATCCGATGTACGGTTTAGGAGGAACGACCATTTTAAGTAATGGCGTTTCGCGAACGAACCATTACCCCTCGCCTTACTTTGAAACCTTGGTTAAGGCCCTTAAATGACTAATTGGAGTATGAAACAATTATGTAAAGTGGATTAGGAAGTTGATAGGGTACTTGCGAAAGAATCGCCTTAAAATTCTTAATGGTTAATTTATTAAAAATGGTGGAGCTGAGGGTACTCGAGTGACTTATGTGAATCGTTAAGCGCAAAAACCAACGTTAGAGTCTAATTGGTTAAAGACTAGTTTCTTAAGCGACCATGGTTTAATTCCAACTTATATGTTGTTTATAGGTTATCAGACTCGTCCCAGGCCTTTTACCAACCCCAGTCGCTCAGGCAAGTTTTCTAACCGTTATACTGTTGTTGTGATGTAAATATATGTATATGCATTATCTTGTGATAAGTGCATGATTGTTATTAGAAAATTTTGCGATATATTGGAGCATGCTGATATGGTATATATGCATGTCTGTTTCATAATCTTGATATCTAATTGTTAATTCAAATGCTTATAAGTTGCATAATACCTATGCTAGAGATAAGCAGTAGTTGCGTATACCCTTAGTATAGGGGATCCAAAGGTGAACATTTTCTAAACCGGGAGTCGATGTTCCCAAGTATAATATATATATATTGATATATTTTTCAAAACTATTTATCAAATAAGGTTTTTCGATAACTTTATTTTATTTAATGAATATTATTTTGAATATTCATTCGAGGACTTATGACTGCGCTTACTTTATTTAATGAATATTATTTTGAATATTCATTCAAGGACTTATGACTCCACTTATTTTATTAAATAATATTCTTTATTTTATTAAACAATAATGTTTCGATAATTAAACTTATTTTCGATTATTCAAATAAAGATTGTGCTTTCGTATAAGTATATCTTTGGTTATTTATTATTCATTTCAAGTATGAGTTGTAAAACTTCTACTTCAATTATTTTTATAAAGATTATCCTTTATGGAAATATTATTTAAGTAATAATATTCAGATAATTTCTCCAACATACCGGGACTGATTTATTTTATTAAATCAGCGTTACTCTAAACATTCTTTAAAATATTTTCGAGTCTTCAAAATGATTTTTAAAAGTTAGAGCGGATCCCAAAACTCATTTTTAGATTTAAGATCTTCCTTTCAAAGGGGATCTAAATACTCGCTCAAAACCTGAGGGATCCGGCTCTATGGTGTATTTTATATTTGTAACGAGGTTGCTGTTTTGAGAAAACATTTTGATTACTTGCCCAACGTTCGGGAAGTAAGTCCATCTATTTGAGTCGGCATAAGCAACATGGGCTCAGTGGGCGTCCATGAAAGTGTAAGTGGCTCAGTGGGAGTCCATCAATGCATAAGTGGCTGAGTGGTAGTCCAGCATAGGTCCTAATGCGGCCAGGGTGATGACCAGTGGGGAATTCGTCCATCTACTAGTAGAAAAGGTTACTTATTGGTATCTTTGCCTGATCAGCAAGATATCAGGTTTATGCAAGGTTTTCTCCTTTTCAAATTCATTGGATATTGCAACTCTGTTTATAATTTTCATAACAGAGGTTTTCAAGGAGTGTATGAAATGTATATATATATAGGTGTATATATATCGGGACTTAATGAAGTATCTCGTAACTTCATTTCTTTCAAATGATATTTCAAAGATTGAATCTATTCAAGTCTTATCTTGTAGTCTCATCGGTGTGATGAACTTTTGAAACTGATTATAACTTGAACGGTGGTAGTTCAAGTAGTATTTGGAAAAGATATAAGTATATTGGAGTATCTTGTAACTTCATCTTTTCAACTTATATCTAGTAAATAATTATCTTATGCATGACAAAGATTTTCTGAAAAACGTTGGGACAAGGTTAGATATATGAGATCACCTTGCAACGATATTTTTATACAGTTATAAACTGGAACTCTGTGTATATTATGCATGGAAGAGGACTTCCAAGATTTTGAAAAGTATAAGTACATATATACTGAATATTTTGCGACTTGGTCGTGTTAAGATATCAAACTTGGTTCATTTCTTCTTGACCAAGACTTTCATGAGTACTATGAGAATGCTCATATATTGTTAATTATTATACATATTATTTCGGTGGGTTTGTTGCTCACCCTTGCTTTCTTCTTTCATCACACAACAACAGATAAAAAAGATGAACATGACCAAGCTCCCAATTCGCAAGCGGTTAGGAAACGTTCCGCAGTTTTCTGGAGGCGTTGATGCCGCAGTAGCTGAGGTAGAAATTACCAATAGGCTAGGCTTTCAACTTTTGGTGCTCCAGACTTATGTATCTATATGAATTGTAATAATGGTAAGGAAATGTAAATTTATTCAGAAACCTTTTCGAGGTATAACGACTTATAATTGTGGAATGAACTGACTTGTGTTATTTTTGGTATTCATCTCTGAGACTATAACTTGTGGTGTGTGTGTATATTGTGGGGTCACAGTACGCAGTAGTTGATTGTTTATTAAGATTAAGTGTTATTAAGAGAAATGGAATTTGTGACAACCCGGATCCCCGACCCCGGATTTGGGGGTGTTACAGATTTTGAGCAAATTTCTTAGTTATGCCTTATTTCTAAGATGTACTGAAGTGAATCATACTTCACTTTTTGTCTGATATTTAGCTTAATGCACACACTTACACTCCATATGAATGATGAAAATTACTGTGGTGATAAATGTTGTTTTAGATGAACAGTTTATGTGTCAGATTGCATAGATTCTGAGGACAAGTTCTGATGGAAGTTCTGATGATTAAGTTGGAAGAGGAAAGGAGAGCAGCTCTTCATCAGCAAGAACGGATCATCCATCTTGTAGTGCTCTTCGTCAGCAGCAGAAGGAGTTAGTCGTTAGGGCTTCTTAGCTTAGGACTAAGGCTGTTGATGTTAGGAATCGTAGAATAGGACTATCTTGTAATTTTTGCATGTAATTGACAAATTTCATGAAATGTAATCATCTGATATATCAATGAAATTTTCTTTGATTGCAAGATTTGTTCTTTGTTTCTCAAATTATGTGACTGTGCATGTTTAATTGCAATTTTTAATCTTTACTTCATCGACTTTTAATTTTATTTTGTGATGAATGTTTTGATTAAATTCTGTTGATTTGAGGAAACAACTGAGGAACAGGTTCCAATATCAGAACCTATTGTTGTAGAAGCCGAGAAGGTTTCTTCTCAGAAAGACACTGTAACCGGGAGTTCTAGGCCCCTCAAAAGGCTTAGAAAGTTAAATTCTGATGATAAAGCTCCTACAGTGTCTCCACAGTTGAAAAAATTAAAGAAACAGAGAGCTCACATGGACATAGTTGAGTCAGATTCAGAGGATGTAGTGGAAGCAGCTAAGGAAGGGGATCAGGAATCTCTAATCTCAACGGAACCAATTGTTATTGAATCACTTCATTCTGCACAACCAAAAACTGCTCAAGACAGCATACCTACACCTCCTATGTCACCTATAGTTGATCCAGTACATACTAAAGAACCAGGTACAATTGCTGAAATTGATATTCATAACTTGATTGTGCCTGAGGTTTTGTACTTGGAAGCTCCACCAATTCAACTCACTCCACCAACAACTTCAATTTTGGATGTTGATCAGAACCTGGCTGCATATCAGAATTTAGAGGAAGATGTTGAAGCCTCTATAGTCTCACATACTTCTATTTTATCAGAGGATGCTAATACTGCATGATCTACAAGTTCTGATGCTGCCAATGAAGAAACTACTGGTGAAGCTGCTACTAATTTAAATGCTGATGCAGCTGGTCCATCAGGACATGCACCTCAACAAACAGTTAATAAAGCTGATTTAGTCAAGAAGTTTGTTACAGGGGAAGCACCAGTACCTTGGAGTGAAACTCCTAGAGGAAAGGAGTGGACTAAGGAATGGAACACAGTTAGTTTTGTTCCTTTTGAAATGATTCTTATTGAGCATCTGACAAAAGCTGTGAAATGTTGTTAAATGATGATTTCAAGGCACAGCTACGAGTTACTGCATTGAGTACTAGGCACCTTCAAGGTCAACACTTGACAACTCATGCCAAGATGAATAAAATTCAAGAAACTTTAATCCAGCAAGATATGAATGTGAAACTTGAAAAGAACATATTTTTCAAGCCAGCCTTTGACAGAATTGCCTACATTGACTGAGGAGAAGCAACAAACTCAAATTGAAGAAATTTTGCAGAATCAAGCTTCTCACCAAAATCAACTCAATGAGATCCAATCCTCAGTGGAATTGCTTGTCTCTCTTCTTTTATCTGCTGATGCCAAAAAGGGGGAGAAAGTGATTAAGTCCAAATGCAAATCTATTCAGACACTGAAAGGAAAGGATGATGGACATGATGACCAGGGAAACTTTAATAAGGGTAGAGGTCAAGGTCAAGGCAAAGGACTTTCATCAAGTAAAGCTAGAATTATAAGTCAAGGAACAAGTTCTGATACTGGGAGAAGAATAAGTTCTGATACTGGTAAAAGGATAAGTTCTGGTGAACATCTGGAACTTGATGAAGAAATTTATAAGAAGTTATTTCTTAAAGAAAATCCAGGAATGGACTTTGAGAGTCTAAAGGAAGAATAAGCTAGACTTAAAGCAGAAGGTGTCAAGACAAAATCTAAAGCTTCTGTTGTTGAAAAGAAATTTCTAAAACCTAAGGGTATTGTGATAAAGGAAAGAACAAATTCTGAGGCAACCAAAGCCAAATC
Source organism: Apium graveolens (assembly GCF_009905375.1). Taxonomy (NCBI): domain Eukaryota; kingdom Viridiplantae; phylum Streptophyta; class Magnoliopsida; order Apiales; family Apiaceae; genus Apium; species Apium graveolens. Next base: position 124,852,980 of record NC_133657.1, read on the forward strand.
GCAAGTGGAAATTGATCCAAGGTCCAAGGGCAAAGAAAAAGTTGATGAACCTGTAAAGGTTTATATGTTAGTCATGGATGAAGAAATAACTGATGATGAAGAAGATGGTAATCTTACTCTGATGCAAAAGAAGATTTTTCAAACAACCTCTAACATGGCTCATGTTGTTCAGAGTCAAGATGTAGTAAGTTCTGATATGACAGTGAAGCAAGTAACCTCTGACATAGTTCAAGTTGGCTTGATATCAGAAGACAAAGAAAAGGAAACCTCTGACATTGCTCATGTTAAACCTTCAAAGATACTCCTACCAGGATTCACCAAAGCTAAACAGACTCAACCTTTGAAGACTGTAACAAGTGGTTTTGAAGCAAGAGTTATTACAGGAAAGGAAGCAAGAGATAAATCTGGATTGGGTAGTTCTGATGAAAGAAGAGTACATAACACTACTAATGATCCAACTTCCTTAAGTGAACCAGGTGTTGGAGCAACTCCTGAAAGATTGAATTGACTTGAATCTGTACAAATGGTTTACCATACCTTTTTGAAAGAACATATCTTGTTATATTTTATGACAGATGGAAGCGTATACCAGATTAGGCAGAATGCTATACCACTGAAGTATTTTGAGGAACTGGAACATGTTATATTCCTAATTCAAGTGAAAGACAGATTAACAGATAGTGTTGCAGGTAGACCTGGCCAAGTGGGCGGTCCGTGCGTGCCGGGCCGGGCCGCACACGGGTTGAGCACTTGGAATGTCAACACTGAACCGGCCTGTTTAAGAACGAACCGGGCTCGGGCCGGGTTTGAATCGACGAAATTGGACTCGTAATCGGTACACGAATAATCGTGAGTTAACGGGTTGTGTGTGCGGGTTGTGCGGGTTGTACATTTCAGTTGCTATATGTTACCTGATAAAAGACAAAAAACAAAAACAACACACACACAGACACAAAACCCACCTCCCCTGTTCTTTCATCTCTCCCTCACTCAATCTCTCTCTCTCCCTCCCTGCAGTCTCTCTCGCAATCTCTATCTCTCCCTCTCGTTTTTTTCTCATCTCTCTTTTTCCCCTCTTCCTCCTCCTCGTTTCTCTCCCCTGTTCCCGGTAATTTCTTTTTCCGGCCGCCGTTTTGTTCTGGTTGTTTGGCTTCAGTTTGTTCTTGATTGGCTGTATATGTATATGCATAGTTATGTGTGTATTGTGTGTTTATTGTATTGTGTGTGTGAGAGAGTTTATTCCATATTTCCACTTCAATTCAAGTTGTTGCAGGAGCAAACCCACGGGCCTGTGCGGGCTGTGCGGGTTGTGCAGTCGGTGCAGCTCGCGGGTTGTGTACGTGCGGGCCGGTCCGGTCCCGGTTTTCAAATATTAGATTCGTAATCGGCTCATATATTTCAACGAATTGTTCGGGCTTGAACCGACCCGGTTCGGGCTGAATAATTACGGGTTTCCGTACGAGCCGGTCCCGAACAGGCGGTTCAAACCCGCACATTTGGCCGGCTCTAGTTGCAGGTTATTTAAAGTCTCAAATTCAAAGAAAGAAGAAGCTTTATTTTATAAAGTCTGACAACACATACTGTCCCAAGTACAGAGATCACAAAGGTGATATTGTCGAAATAAAGCCTAACTCTGCTAAGATTATAACTACTTTTCTGGGTTATAAGGTCGTGGAATTCAATCTAGAGTCTGACAAGGCATATCTGATTAGACTAGATCAGGAGATAAGAAAAGCTAAGATAAATTATCTCAGAGCAGCTATTTTTCAAACTGGTGAAGATACAGCTGAATTGATAAATGCTAAAAGGAGGATGGTCAATGAACTTGAGTATGCTGAGAGATGTTTGTTGAAGAACTATCTCAGAACAATTCCTGATATCAAAGAGATCAAAAATTGAAGCCAAGTCAAAGATCTACAACTACTTAAATTCTGAAGTGTATACAGACTGAAGCTGTTATCAGAAGTTAAAGATGGTAAAGTTGAAAGGATTGTAAGTTGTAGTTATCTAGTCAAATTCTCATGCATTTGTACTTAATGTTTTTGACATCATCAAATATCTGTTGAACTTGTATATTATGCTAATTTACAAGTTGGGGGAGATTTTTGGATATATTTGATAATGTTATGTGTAATATGATTTGTGTTTAGTTTTCAGATCTTAACTAACAGGTCAAATCAGTACTTAACTGGAAATCAGCACTTATACTGAAGACAAAAATTAAGATATCGGAACTTAAGTTATCAGAACTTAAGTTATCAGAAGATATTTATCAGGAGATAATATCATGACTTAAGATGACTTTCAGATAAGGCAGGCGGCTGATTGAAAGGAAAGAAGATCAAGACTAAGACATAAAGAATTATGCATGAAGAAAGAATTCTATGAAGAATAGAATACTTGGAAGAAAAGATAACTAGTTGATATATTTTAGGAAGCAGAATTATATTCCATATGAATTAGAATTTATCTTGTAACTGTGTAGCATATAAACACAGGCATAGGGTTTATACTGTAAGTGTTATTATTATTGAAGTTATTATTCTTTGTAACCCTAGCAGCTCTCGTGATAATTTGTTCATCACTGAGAGAGGACAGTTTCATATTGTAACAGAGTTTATTGTGTTGAATAAAATCTGTTTTCTGTTACTTGAGTTCTTATATTCGATTTAATTGTGCTAAACACTGTATTCAACCCCCTTCTACAGTGTGTGTGACCTAACACTTTCCTATGGCGAAGACTGCTGCAATCAGAAACACACTTACTCAATTTGCTGAGCAATCTGGAGAATCTTTATGTGAGGCTTGGGATCACTACAAGGAGATGCTTAGAAAGTGTCCTCATCATGAGATGCCTGAATGGATGATCATTAATTGCTTCTATAATGGTTTGGGTGCTACTTCTAGACCCATGCTTGATGCAGCATCATGAGGAGCCTTGTGGGCTAAAAGCTACGATGAAGCTTATGAATTGATTGAACTGATGGCTACGAATGAATACCGGAATCCTACTCAGAGGCTACCTCAAGGCAAGGTAGCAAGAATTATGGAAGTTGATACAGCTACTACTATAGCTGCTCAGCTTCAGGCTTTGACGATGAAGGTGAAATTTCTGGCTAATTATGGATTAATCAGATCACTAATGTCTGTGAGCTTTGTGCTGATGCGCATGAGACTGATCAGTGTGCTATTTCTAGTGAATCAGTTCAGTTTGTGAGAAACTTTCAGAGGTCACAGCAACCAGTACCAGCCACCTATCATCCCAACAACCGCAATCATTCTAACTTTAGCTGGAGCAACACCCAGAATGCGGTGCAACAGCCTTATCAGCCCTATGCAGCAAAGCAATACAACCCACCTGGTTTTCAACAGCCGCAATATGCACGAAGGCAACAACTCCAGCTGTAACAATCTAATGAAAAATCTGAATTGGAGGAGTACTTGAGACTCATGTGCAAGAGCCAAGAGGTTTTTATCAAGACCTTAGAAAATCAAATTGGGCAAATAGCCAATGTCTTGCTAAATCATCAACCTGGTACACTTCCTAGTGAGACTGAAGTGCCAGGAAAGAGGGAAGCTAAGGAGCAGATAAAGGAAATTACATTGAGGTCTGGGAAGGTTACGAATCCCGAACACTCTCAAGTTTTAGATGAAGAAGCTTTGGCTAAAGAAGAAGTTCAAAAGGAAGTTGAAGTGGAAGCAAGGAAGACTACTATTGAACACACTCCACCTGAGGGTAATACAGGGGAGAAGCAGATCTATCCTCTACCTCCTTTTCCTAAGAGGCTGTAGAAGAAAAAGTTGGATAAGCAGTTTGAGAAGTTTCTTGAGGTGTTCAAGAAACTTCATATCAACATACCTTTCGCTGAAGCTCTTGAAAAGATGCCTAGTTATGCGAAGTTAATGAAAGGTATTCTTTCTCGAAAAGTGAATCTAGATGACTTAGAGATCGTTGCTCTCACGGAGGAATGCGGTGATGTGCTGCAACTGAAGTTGCCTCCGAAGCTTAAAGATCCTGGAAGCTTCACTATTCCTTGCACCACTGGAAAATGTCATTTGACAAATGCTTACGTGACTTGGGAGCTAGCATCAATCTGATGCCTTTGTTAATCTTCAAGAATTTGGACTTACCTGATCCAAAGCTGACTTATATGACATTGTAGTTAGCCGACCGTTCTATTACATATCCACGAGGAATTATGGAGGATGTCTTGGTCAAGGTGGACAAACTCATCTTTCCTGTCGATTTTGTAATTCTTGATTTTGAGGAGGATAAGAAGATTTCCATAATCTTGGGAAGACCATTCTTGGCTACGGGTCGAACCTTGATCGATGTACAGAAGGGTGAGCTCACCATGCGAGTGCTTGATCATGATGTAACTTTCAATGTGTTCAATGCCATGAAATTCCCTACAGAAAAGGAGGAGTGCTTAAAAGTGGAGTTGGTCGATTCTATGGTTACTTCAGAACTAGATCAAATGCTAAGGTCTGATGCCTTAGAGAAGGCCTTGTTGGGGAATTCAAATAATGAAGATAATGAAGGTGATGAGCAGTTGCAATATCTGAATGCTTCTTTCTGGAAGAGAAGGCTAGATATGCATTTTGAATCTGTTAGAATGGAGGAGCTGAACAAATCTCCAAAGCACCTCAAGCCATCTATTAAGGAAGCTCCTACACTTGAGCTTAAACCATTGCCTGAACACTTAAGGTATGCTTTTTTAGGTGATGCATCTACTTTTCCTGTGATTATTGCATCTGACCTTTCAGGTAGTGATGAGGAAAAACACTTAAGAATTTTGAGAGAGTTCAAATTAGCAATTGGATGGACTATAGCAGATATTAGGGGAATCAGCTCTTCTTATTGCATACATAAAATTCTGCTAGAGGAAGGTAGCAAGCCCACTGTTGAGCAACAAAGAAGGCTTAATCCAATCATGAAAGAATTTATGAAGAAGGAAATTCTCAAGTGGATTGATGCAGGGATCATCTATCCCATTTCTGATAGTTCTTGGGTGAGCCCAGTTCAGTGTGTGCCGAAGAAAGGAGGCATCACTGTTGTTGCTAATGAAAAGAATGAGCTTATTCCTACTTGAACAGTCATGGGGTGGAGAGTTTGTATGGACTACAGGAAGCTAAACAAAGCCACAAGGAAGGATCACTTCCCTCTTCCTTTTATTGATAAGATGCTTGACAGATTGGCTGGGCACGAGTACTATTGTCTTCTGGATGGCTATTCGGGCTTTAATCAGGTTTACATCGCTCCAGAGGATCAGGCAAAGACTACCTTCACTTGTCCATTTGGTACATTTGCCTTCAGAAGGGTTTCTTTTGGTTTGTGTGGAGCACCTGCCACATTTCAGAGATGCATGATGCCTATCTTCTCTGACATGATTGGTCAGAATGTGGAGGTGTTTATGGACAATTTCTATGTGTTTGGTGATTCTTTTGATGAGTGCTTGCGGAATCTTGGCGTAGTTCTTAGAAGGTGTGTTGAGACCAATCTGGTTCTCAACTGAGAGAAATGTCACTTTATGGTGCAACATGGCATTATTCTTGGGCACAAGGTCTCTAGTAAGGGTCTTGAGGTGGACAAAGCTAAGGTAGGGGTCATTGAAAATCTTTCTCCACCAATTTCTGTTAAGGGAGTTTGCAGCTTTCTTGGTCATGCGGGTTTCTATAGGCAGTTCATCAAGGACTTCTCTAAAATCTCTAAATCCTTGTGCAATCTTCTAGAGAAGGATGTCCCGTTCAAGTTTAATGACGAGTGTCTAGCTGCTTTTGAGTTCTTGAAGAAGAGTTTGATCACGCCACCTGTCATAACTGCACCTGATTGGAATAAACCTTTTGAGATGATGTGCGATGCAAGTGACTATGTAGTTGGAGCAGTTCTTGGGCAGAGAAAGAACAACATATTTCATGTGGTCTACTATTCTAGTAAGACCCTCAATGGTACTCAATTGAATTATACTACTACTGAGAAAGAACTTTGGCCATTATCTATGGTTTTGAGAAGTTTTGATCTTATTTGCTTGGGAAGAAGGTGACAGTTTTCACTGATCATGTTGTGATTCGATATCTCGTCTCGAAGAAGGACTCAAAGCCTATATTGATTAGATGGGTTTATTTGCTTCAGGAATTTGAATTAGAGATCAAGGACATAAAAGGTACTGAAAATCAAGTCGCCGACCATCTCTTTCGTTTGGAAGATCCAAGTGCTACTTCACAAGATAAGACATTGATAAATGAGTCTTTTCCCGATGAGCAGCTGTTTGGGGTACAAGAAGAAGAACCATGGTTTGAAAACATTGTGAACTATCTTGTGAGTAATATCATGCCTCTAGATTTATCTTACGCTCAAAAGAAGAAGTTTTTTCAAGAAGTGAAGTGGTACATGTGGGATGAGCAGTATCTGTTTAGGGAAGGAGCTGACCAAATCATCAGGAGATGTATTCCGTACAGCGAAACAGGGGGGATCTTGCGAGACTGTCATTCGACTGTTTATGGAGGCCACTATGGTGGAGAGAAGACAGCAGCTCATAACCTTCAAGCGGGATTCTTCTAGCCTACATTGTTTAAGGATGCGCATCACTTTGTTTTGAAGTGTGATCGATGCTAGTGTGTTGGTAATATGTCCAAGAGGGATGAGATGCCTCTTAATGTGCTTCTTGAGGTTGAAGACTTTGATGTTTAGGGAATAGACTTCATGGGGCCATTTGTCTCATCTTGCAATAATCAGTATATCTTGTTGGTAGTTGATTATGTCTCGAAATGGATGAAAGTCAAGGATTTACCGACAAATGATGCGAAGGTAGTGCTTAATTTTCTTCATAAGCAGATATTCACACGATTTGGGACTCCAAGAGTCATAATCAGTGACAAAGGATCGCATTTTTGTAATCACACGTTCACTGCTATGATGCAAAGGTATAATGTGAATCATCGCATTGCTACATCCTACCATCCTCAGACTAATGGTCAAGCTGAGGTGTCTAATAGAGAGATCAAGCGTATTCTAGAGAAAGTTGTGTGGCCATCAAGGAAGGATTGGTCTTTGAAGCTTGATAAATTTGTTTGGGCGTATAAAATAGCATACAAGACTCCGTTAGGTATGTCGCCGTTTCAGTTGGTTTATGGTAAGGGGTGTCATTTTTCTGTGGAGCTCGAGCATAAAGCGTATTGGGCTTTGATGAAGTTAAACCTTAAATTGGATGCAACTGGTAAGAAAAGAAAGCTTCAATTGAATGAACTCAACGAATTTTGACTTCAAGCGTATGAAAATAACAAAATGTATAAGGACAAATTCAAGAGGTGGCATGATAGGGGTCTGGTGCTTAAATCATTTGTGTCGGGGAAACAAGTTCTTTTGTTCAACTCTCGTCTCCGTCTTTTTCCTGGGAAATTGAAGTCGAGGTGGTCCGGGCCTTTCATAATCAAAAATGTGTTTCCGCATGAAGCTGTGGAGATTTTTGAGAATGATCCAGACCAAGCATTCAAAGTGAATGGACAAAGGTTGAAGCACTACTATGGGGATACGACAAACCGTGAGGTGGTTAGTGCTGTTTTATTGTCTACTTGATCTCGAGATTCTACGTCAACCTAACGACGTAAACCAAGTGCTTCTTGGGAGGAAACCCAAGTTTGTTGTACATTAGTAGATAGAGGAAGAAGGAAAAAAGGAGAAAAGCAGAAAAAAATCAGAAAAACAAAAAAATTCAGTGCCAACTAAGTAGCACGGCGTGCCCATGTAAAGCGGCGCGGCCGCGTTGATTTGACAGAAACTGCGCGCGCCCGCGCTGCCTAGCGGGGCGGCCGCACTGGGTCCTTGGTTCTGAATAATATAAAACAGAAATTCGGGAATTTGAAGGCAAAATTAATTCCTACCCGAATTTTAACTCTTCCACATCCCATATTCCCCCCTCCAAATCAAACCCATTATTCCCATTATTCCCATAATCAATTCCAACTTCTTTTCCATAACTAATACTCTCCCAATCTCCTATATATACATACACTTATACACAACTCCTCCATCACTTCTCAAACTCTCAAACATATAAATCTCTCTTACAAACTTCTATTCTCTCAAGCTTATTCAATCTCAATGGCACCAAAAAGACAATGAACCCAAGTTAGCAGCAGTACCACTAATTCTTCGAGTGCAGATGGTGTGAGGCCTAGGTTGAGACGGATTATGAGAGGCTGCTTTCGAAGCCTATAGCCAAGGAGCGTGGTTTTCTGCCATCGGGGAAAGATGGTAAGCTGTTGGAGATGATCTTGGAGATGGGTCGGGTTGCTTTTTGTGAGACACCCGGTGCTGTGCCCATTAGTATGGTGCGTGAGTTCTACGCGAATACTAAGACGGAGAAGAATGGTTTCACGGTGGTTAGGGGGATGACTGTGGATTATAGTGTTGAAGCTATTCGTAGGGCGATTGAGCAGCCCGAGAGGAAGCCAGAACATGAGAATTGGAATAAGAAGACGTCGAAGGAGTTTAACTTGGATTTGATTGTTGCTACCCTGTGTATGCCTGAGACTCATTGGAAGTTCAAGAAGGGCACGAACAAGTATGCCACGTTTCCTGCCTCGTGCATGAACAGGTTTGCACGTGCATGGAATTATTTTATTTGTGCTAAAATCATGCCATCTTCTCATGTGCATGAATTTACTGTGGAGCGTGCACGTCTGTTATGGGGGATTCTTCAGGGAGACTATGTGGATCTTGGGATGGTTATCCATCAGGGTATTTTGAGGTTTCTTCGAGGGAGTACTACGGGTTCTATACCCTATGCGTCTATTGTGACAAAGCTGTGTGTGGTGGTTGGCATTCATTGGCCCGCACATGAGCAGCTGCAGCTCCCAAGTGCCTCGATTGATAGTTCGACGTTGTTGAATATGGAGGAGTGGTATGGTGGGAAGCCCGAACCTAAGGGGCTTGGATATTCTTATGACCATCTGCCAGGTGGAAGGCCAGCTCCTCAGGAATATGCTCGTGGCATGATGCAGGAGAGCAGAGTAGCTTGGAGTGCTGAGTTGGGAGAGGCCGGTCCTTCGGGATCGCAGCAACAACAGCAGGAGGAAGCACATGGCAGTGCTGGGATGAGTTCAGTGCAGTATAGGCGCTTATTGAAGATGATGGATGTGATGCATGACATCCATAGTCGCTTTGCACAGAACCTTACCCAGGCGTTGGGGACTACATTCAGAGCCACAGGGGTTAACATCCAGTGGCCAGTATTCTGTGAGGATTCTGTATATCCGCCTCCAGACACTCCTGACACTCCACCCTTTGAGGGTGATGACCCTGATTCTGAGTAGGTATGCCTGAATCCTTGCTATTACCTTCACTGAGAACAATGAATATTTTAAGTTTGGGGGTATTAGTTAAGGATTATATGTTTTGTGTGAGTCGCATATAGTTTGCATATTCATGCCCGCGCTGGTGAAGCGCGCGGCCGCGCCGGGTCGAATTCCAGGAATCCTGTTTCTACTCTGATATTGATCTGAAAGACTTCTAATCTGCATGGACTGCTATATATACATAACTTATGATCATTTTTCATAACAAGACGTACCAGAGCATAAGGAGAAGGCGTAAGAAGACCATAGAGCACAATTCAACCAAGGCGATGAGGATCTAGTTTATTCTTGTGATTCTTTGTTTTAAGTTGTAACTCTGGATGCTATTTTTCTTGCTCGTGAACCTATACTCTTGTTTCGTACTTGGTTTTATTATTTATTCATTATAAAGACTACGTTTATTATACCATGCTTTCATCGGAACCCACGTCGACGATGAGTCCGATTATGGGCTAATCGTTATCGTGGGGTTCTAATGGATTTATTTATGGATTTATTTAGTTAATTTGTTTCGATGCCTTAGTGTGTGGTGATTGTATGATATCCTAGTATTGGTTGTGCTTATTCGTCTTATGAGTGTCACAAACTTATACGATAGCGTGTTAATCAATAATGAAGCAAAAGTTAACTTAGGAGTTTAGAACTTTCCATGCTAGCATAGTTTCATGTATTTGTTATGCATGATTCACGGTAATTTTAACCGTCTTACTTGCCCAATGTAATCACAATAGATAACTTGTGCATTAAACCGTTATGTTGTTAAATTCTATAGACATATAGGGTCTTAATATAATTGGTGTCTATTCAGCTTCTATCTAATTTATGAATGTCCGGTAGTAGGGTATTTGTATAACGAAAGTTGGCATTTACTAGATTCGTGTTATCTGATTAGTGTCATCACCATTGCATGTTAAGGCTAAGAATGAAAAGGCTATTGAATGAAGTATTTAATGAAGTTAGAATCTCATGTTTGTTTCATATAGTACTCAACTCTCTTTATTCTCTTAGTTAATGTTCTTTAGTATAATCTCTTAGTTAATCGCAGTAAAAACAACCTCAATTTGTTATTCGTCTTAGCATTGGATAATAATCATACCATTGTTGCATAAGTACATTGATTAAAATTAACCTAAACTGGTCCCTGTGAGATCGAACTAGAATTAATTCTATATTACTTGTGATCGCATATACTTGTGTGAATATTAGCGTGTGTTCTAGCCCTAACAAGGAATTCTTTAGTGCAAAGGGGTTAGTGAGAGGACTGCCTCATCTGAAATTCAGAAGGATGAAAAATGTGAGGCATGTCAAGAAGAAAAGTCAAAAGACAACATCAGATCAAAGCAAATATATACCTTAGTGATGATTGATGACTACTCTTAACACAAAGTTGTTGTTCGTGCGTTCTCAAGACAGGACATCACATATGGTGATTAATCGTATAAGAAGATCAAGCTGGAAGCAACTGTAACAGAAATAATCTTGTGGTCAGATAATGGGACTGAATTCAAGAAGCAGTTCTAATTAATATCTGTAACATCAAGAACATTCTGAGATATATTCAGCACTGGAAACTCCGTGTCAGAATGGAGTGGTACAAAGGAAGAACCAGTACTTGATTAAGGTAAAAAGGACAATGTCAAGCTAATCAAGACTTTCTAAATACCAAAGAGCTGAAGCAGTCAATACAGTTTGCAATAAGTGAGATCAGGCCTTGATCAGGATGGATACATGTAGACCACTAATGAGTTAATGGCCAACAGAAGCAAACACTAGATAACCTGAAAGTGTTTGGAAAGAATGTTCTATAGAAGCAAACAATGAAATGTTTTATGTTGTTTGAAGATCTTGGCATTTGCAGCTAAGACTAGTTAGGATATTTTCCATGGCTACTCAGTGGAGTATACAACCTATAGGGCATTCGTGGTTGATCAACAGATGGTGACAGACAGTCTAAGTGCATAGTTCAACAACTCCATGCTCCAAGCTATTACATGAGAAATTAATGGTATTGATGATTCATATCCAAGCAGTGGAATGGCGGTGTATAACACAACTCATTACTTCAATGAAGCTAGTCAGCAATGGTAAGAATTTTCAGGAAATCCCAGCAACAGCTTAGGGGGAGCAAAAGAAGGATCAACTAGTCAGATACTGTTGGGAACCACGGGCTTAGGGTGTTACTACGTTTTACGATAAAGATTACGAAAAGAGGATTACCTTGTTAATGGTTGATTCCACGCTCTTCTATTGTATTCCCAAATTCCCTTGAGCGAAGTGTGGCCTCCGTCTTCTCAAGTTATCCTCTCTTCTTGCTCCTTGGTGGTTACAATATGTTTTCACCCACTCCCAAGCAAGAAGAGAATAAGAATATATATAGGCTACAATAGAGACCATGGATAATTAGGTTGGGCCATCTAATTACATCTTGAGCCTAGCCCAATGTAATTAAATATTAATTCAATCCACTAAAGAATTAATATTTGCACTACCTTTCCTAATACCGTAATTTAATTAATTCGGTTCCAATATTATTTGCTTATTAAATTCCCCATGTTTAAAATATCATATGTCCATTAATTAAATAAATTACTGATAATTTATTTAATTAATATCTTTTATCCTTGATCATCCACTCAACCTTTATTTAATTATGCCAGAATAAATTCTGCCTGCAGGGTTTCACATAATTAAATCTTTTTGAGCTTTCAAGGGGACATCATTAACCCGAATATTATCAGGACATGGATTCCTTCAATAAATAATATCCACCATGTATATAATTCCATCACCCAAAATATAATGATATAATTCAAAAGAATTATTTCATATATAAATCAAAGCATGTAAATAATATACACGTGTCAATTATTATTTCGCTTCCACATGCTTGTCAAAAACCTTGGTTGGCAAGCTCTTTGTGAAAGGATCTGCTCGGTTGTCTTCTGATGATATGTGAGCCACAACTATATCCCCTCGCTTTACGATTCCTCGTATGAGATGATACTTACGTTCAATATGTTTAGCTGCTTTGTGGTCTCACGGTTCCTTTGAATTTGCCACAGCACCAGTGTTATCATAATACACCGTCAAGCTCCTAGGCAAATTAGGTACCACATCTAAGTCCAAAAGGAAGTTCCTGAACCATACAGCCTCCTTAGCAGCCTCAGAGGCCGCCACGTACTCGGCCTCCATGGTGGAGTCTGCAATGCATTTCTGCTTTACACTCCTCCATATAACGGCTCCACCTCCCAAAGTAAAAACATATCCCGAGGTTGATTTCCTCTTATCCCTATCTGATTGGAAATCTGAATCAGTATATCCCAAAGGAAATAGATCTGAGGCCTTGTAAATTAACATATACTCCTTAGTCCTTCTCAGGTACTTGAGTATAGTTTTTACTGCACTCCAATGTTCCTGACCTGGGTTCGACTGATATCTACTAACCATGCCTACAGCAAAGCAGATGTCAGGCCTCATACATAACATAGCATACATTAAGCTACCACATGCTGAAGCATAAGGAACTGCTTTCATGCTCTCTATATCCTAAGGTGTCAAAGGACACTGCTTCTTAGATAGAGCAACTCCATGCTTAAAAGGTAAAAAACCTTTCTTGGAGTTCTGCATGTTAAAACGAGCTAATACTTCATCAATATAGGGCTCTTGAGATAAAGCCAACATCCTTTTCTTGCGATCCCTTATAACTTTGATCCCAAGGATGTATGCCGCTTCACCTAAGTCCTTCATGTCAAATTGTTTGAACAACCATGACTTTACTGATGACAACATCTCAACATTGTTTCCAATGAGTAAAATATCATCTACATATAGTACTAGAAAAACCACTGCATTACCTTCACTTCTCTTATACACGCACGATTCGCTTGGACTTTGATCAAATCCATATGACTGGACTGCCTGATCAAAATGAATATTCCAGTCTCTAGAAGCTTGTTTAAGTCCATAAATAGACCTCTTAAGCTTACATACCAGATGCTCTTGGCCTTCCTTAATGAATCCTTTTGGTTGTTGCATATAGATGGTTTCTTCAAGACTTCCATTAAGAAAAGCTGTCTTGACATCCATTTGCCAAATCTCATAATCGAGATGAGCTGCTATAGATAAAAGAATACGGATTGACTTAAGCATGACTACCGGTGAAAAGGTTTCCTCATAATCGATAGCTTCTTTCTGAGTATACCCTTTCGCAACAAGTCTTGCTTTCCAGGCTTTCACCTTTTTATCTAATCCCCTCTTTTTCTTGTAGATCCACTTACATCCAATAGGTTTTATACCTTTGGGTGGTTGCACGAGCTCCCAGACCTGATTATAATACATTGATTCTATCTCAGATTCCATCGCCTTTTGCCAAAGATCTACATCTTTGTCTTGTGCTGCCTCTTCGTATGTACGGGGATCATCATCATGTTCACCAGGGACCAAGTCTGAAGACTCTCCCAAAAACATGAATCTATCAGCCTGTTGAACAACCCTCCCACTACGACGAGGCACTGGTGCGGTATTAGTGACAGGTTGTACATTGTGTTGTGGTTGTTCTACTTGTACTACAGCTTCATGGGTATTATTTGTCCCTCCCACTAGTTCCTCTAAAACGACACTACTCATGGGTTTGTGATTCATTATATAGTCCTCCTCCAAGAATCTTGCATTGGTGCTAACAATGACATCCCGATTCTTCGGACTATAAAATAAATATCATTTCATTCCCATGGGGTAGCCTACAAACAACCTTACTTCTGTACGAGATTCTAACTTAGCCGCGTTCTTGTTCAGCACATGTGCTGGACAACCCCATATTCGAATATGTCTTAGACTCGGTTTATCCCCGGTCCACAATTCTAAGGGGGTTTTAGGAACCGACTTTGAAGGTACTAAGTTCAGAAGATAAGCTGCTGTCTCTAAGGCATGTCCCCAAAACGACTTGGGTAAATCCGAATAACTCATCATCGATCTAACACTCTCTAAAAGAGTCTGGTTCCTTCTCTCTGCTACATCGTTCTGCTGGGGTGTGCCTGGTGCAGTTAACTGGGATTCTATCCCATTTTCTGATAAATATTCCCTAAATTCTCCAAGCAAGTATTCGCCACCACGATCTGATCGTAGTGACTTGATACTTTTATTAAGTCGCTTCTCCGTTTTAGCTTTGTACTCTTTGAACTTATCAAAGCACTCAGACTTACAGTGCAACAAATAAATGTACCCATATCTAGAATAATCATCAATGAAAGTGAAGAAATATTCATAACCACCTCTTGCTTGGATATTCATGGGTCCACATAAATCAGAGTGAACCAATTCTAACAGTTGTTTGGCTCTATTCCCTTTTGCCATGAAAGGCCTATTAGTCATTTTACCTTCCACGCAGGATTCACAAACTGGAAATGGCTCCACTGCCAATGAGCTTAAAGGCCCGTCTACTACCAGTCTTTGAATCCTCCTCAAGTTAATATGACCTAATCTCAAGTGCCAAAGATATGTTTGGTTCAAACTAGAAGGTTCCTTTCTTTTAGTAGAGTTAGAAGATGTGTTGTTCAATTCCCTAAATTGCAGTTGCAGTGCAGGTTGACTATGATTAATTATATACAAATTGTCTTGCAATGTACCAGAACATATAATTCGTTTATTCATCATAATAGAAACATTACGATCCAAACAAACATTATAACCATCCAAAGCAAGTTTAGAAACCGAAATTAAATTCCTTCTAAAAGAAGGTACATAAAGATAATTGTTCAAAACCAAAATCCTATCAGAACCAAAAGATAAATGAATAACTTCTACTGCAACTACTGCTACTTTCGTAGCATCTCCCATGAACACGTATATCTCACCATCTTTAAGCATTCTGGATAGTTGGAACCCTTGCATAGAATTACAAATATGATCAGTGGCTCCTATATCTACACACCAAGTGCTCATAGATATAGCCGCTATAAATGTTTCTGTAACTAGAGAAAGAGACATACCAGTATTGTTTGTCTTCTTAGGAAGAGGACAATCCTGTTTCCAGTGACCTGACTGTTTGCATCTGAAGCACTTTCCCTTAGGCTTTTTCACACCACCCTGAACTCCCACTGCCTTCACAGCTTTCTGTGTCTGAGCCTTTTTCTTCTTCTTAATACCTTTCGGCTTAGAGGAAGAACCTTTCTCAGCCACATTCACTTGAACACTCTGCCGAAATAATCCTTCAGCTGCCTGAAGTTCTGTCAGCAGTTCCGCGAGACTATACTGCCTCTTGTTCATGTTGTAATTCAAGCGGAACTGCTCAAAACTCTTGGACAAGCTCATAAGGATAATGTCAATCTGGGTTTCCCCATCAAGTTCAGCACCAAGGATCTCTATCTCATTCAGATGAGACATCATCTTGAGAACATGATCCCTTACAGGTATGCCTTCAGCCATCTGAGTGTTCATTAAAGCCTTCATGGCTACTTGCCTAGCAGCCCTATTCTGATCTCCAAAAAGTTCCTTGAGATTAAAGAGCATATCCGAAGCAGTGGCCATTGACTGATGCTGATGCTGCAAAACACCCGACATTGCTGCCAGAATGTAACATCGCGACATTTCATCAGCCTTAATCCACCGTTTATAATACTCTTTCTCATCTTCAGGAGCATCAACAGCAGGCTGTTCAGGCTTGGGTTCATAAGTGCAAAACTTGTACTCCTCAGCAGTCAACACAATGTCCAAATTTCGTTTCCATTCAATATAGTTAGGTCCGGTAAGTTTGTTATCCTTAAGTAGGTGAATAGTGGATTAAAACCCATTTTATCCTGAGAATCATGCATAAAAACATCACATAAATAAGGGTGCATTAATTATTAAGTTCTATTGATTCCTCTAACAATTATTAAAATTTAATGCACTAATATATAAACACCATAAGCTTCTGGTACGCCACGATGTGTGACATGTATACCACCTAATTTTGTTTAAATGTTACTTTGGTCCTATTACTAAACAATATGCCACGTTGGGGTGGACTATATTATTTTTCATAGCTAAGTGTATACCATCTTCAAATCTTAAATTATTCGAAATATATGGAACTTGGTACGCCACGATGGGTGGCGTGTATACCTTCCAATATTCGTAATTTTGCCTTGAATAGAATACTTCAATTCAATATCATCAATGGTTTGATTTCCAGGTAGTGGAGGAGTCACATCGGTCTCGCTTAAAACCCACAGCCTTACAAGTTCGATGAACCCGTTTTTGACAAAATCGCCCCAAATCAGAAATAAAGAAAATCCGTATTTATTTCTTTCAAAATTTATTAATTTAAGAAGTTTGTTCTAGTAATTTCTATAACATTCTAGACACCATAAATTACATGCCACGATGGGTGACGTATATATAATTTATATTCGTCTTTATGTTAAATTACCTACAACCAATAATGGAGACCATGGGATTTAATTTCATATTAATTCCCTCTCCCACTTAGAATTTTTTTTAATTAAAATTGAGGAATTTTAAAATTAAATGGGGCCCTATGTTGTTAAAATTATGTCTAATCAAGCATTCAAAATACACATATAATTTTAGCAACATATAACATTTAATTAAAGCAATAAATAAAATTTATGTCCATGTCGTCCTAATTAAGTTAAACATGCAATTTTAAAAGAATTACACACATAACTAACGACACACATAATCAATAAATTAAAGCAATAATTAAAATTTAATGGAAAAAATAAAATAATTTTTCCACTATTATGGCCCTTGAAAAAAAAATCCAGCTCTCAAAAAAAAATCTGCCCCATGCGCGCCCCGACGCCCCCACCAGCCCCAGCAGCCCCAGCAGTCCCAGCTGCCGCCGCAGCCCCAGCAGTCCCAGCTGCCGCAGCGGCCGCAGCGCGCGCGCCTGTTGCTTTTCTGTGAGTTTTGTTTTGATTTTGTTCGATCCAAACATCAACAGCAGCCCCTTGTAATCGCACAGCAGAACAAAAAACTACCGGAATTGATTTCCGATCGCACATAACTATTACAAAATACCCGGAACAATTACAAAAAAAATAGATATAATACAAAACTAATTTTATAAAATCTATTCTAACACGATCAACCCTCGTGTAAATTACAACCATGATTAAACCACGTGGAAACCAAAACAAAAATTAACCACGATTAAACCACGTGGGATCCAAACACATAATTAAAATATATATGGCCATAATAGTGGATTAACAACCTGCATCAAAACCAATACAAGCAAAACACTATATACACGCACATATAATTACGACATGGACATTATATCATAAAACGTAGAACCCATTACCAGGCTCTGATACCAATTGTTGGGAACCACGGACTTAGGGTGTTACTACGTTTTACGATAAAGATTACGAAAAGAGGATTACCTTGTTAATGGTTGATTCCACGCTCTTCTATTATATTCCCAAATTCCCTTGAGCGAAGTGTGGCCTCCGTTTTCTCAAGTTATCCTCTCTTCTTGCTCCTTGGTGGCTATAATATGTTTTCACCCACTCCCAAGCAAGAAGAGAATAAGAATATATATAGGCTACAATAGGGACCATGGATAATTAGGTTGGGCCTTCTAATTACATCTTGAGCCTAGCCCAATGTAATTAAATATTAATTCAATCCACTAAAGAATTAATATTTGCACTACCTTTCCTAATACCGTAATTTAATTAATTCGGTTCCAATATTATTTGCTTATTAAATTCCCCATGTTTAAAATATCATATGTCCATTAATTAAATAAATTACTGATAATTTATTTAATTAATATCTTTTATCCTTGATCATCCACTCAACCTTTATTTAATTATGCCAGAATAAATTCCACCTGCAGGGTTTCACATAATTAAATCTTTTTGAGCTTTCAAGGGGACATCATTAACCCGAATATTATCAGGACATGGATTCCTTCAATAAATAATATCCACCATGTATATAATTCCATCACCCAAAATATAATGATATAATTCAAAAGAATTATTTCATATATAAATCAAAGCATGTAAATAATATACACGTGTCAATTACTATTTCTGGATTAAGAACCTAAGCATTAATAATAACATAGAATCTTAGTTCTCCTTCTTAATCAGTATTAAGGGAACAATTCTAAATTTGATCATGTTCAATATACACAAAGTATACTAGTATTATTTATTAGTCAATATAAACTAATCTAAATAATACTACAGCCATACCAGTGGATTGTCCAACACCACCTGTGCTGTGAACCTTATTATATTATATAACCGTATTTAACAATCTAATATTCTGTATCCCATTTGATACTAGATTGTTCACAATATATAATATTAGACAACATGTAAACATTCAAATGATTCTCAAATAAACTGGCAAGAAATAAATGTACATACTTCAAATAAATATTTTCAGTATACACTAACAATCTCCCACTTATACTCAAAATATTCTATGTGTACATCAGTGTTTATTTAATCCACTATTACATAAAAATCTATGTGTCCATCCATCTGACTCCACATGCTTATCAAAAACCTTGGTTGGCAAGCTCTTTGTGAAAGGATCTGCTCGGTTGTCTTCTGATGATATGTGAGCCACAACTATATCCCCTCGCTTTACGATTCCTCGTATGAGATGATACTTACGTTCAATATGTTTAGCTGCTTTGTGGTCTCACGGTTCCTTTGAATTTGCCACAGCACCAGTGTTATCACAATACACCGTCAAGCTCCTAGGCAAATTAGGTACCACATCTAAGTCCAAAAGGAAGTTCCTGAACCATACAGCCTCCTTGGCAGCCTCAGAGGCCGCCACGTACTCGGCCTCCATGGTGGAGTCTGCAATGCATTTCTACTTTACACTCCTCCATATAACGGCTCCACCTCCCAAAGTAAAAACATATCCCGAGGTTGATTTCCTCTTATCCCTATCTGATTGGAAATCTGAATCAGTATATCCCAAAGGAAATAGATCTGAGGCCTTGTAAATTAACATATACTCCTTAGTCCTTCTCAGGTACTTGAGTATAGTTTTTACCGCACTCCAATGTTCCTGACCTGGGTTCGCCTGATATCTACTAACCATGCCTACAGCAAAGCAGATGTCAGGCCTCATACATAACATAGCATACATTAAGCTACCACATGCTGAAGCATAAGGAACTGCTTTCATGCTCTCTATATCCTAAGGTGTCGAAGGACACTGCTTCTTAGATAGAGCAACTCCATGCTTAAAAGGTAAAAAACCTTTCTTAGAGTTCTGCATGTTAAAATGAGCTAATACTTCATCAATATAGGGCTCTTGAGATAAAAGCCAACATCATTTTCTTGCGATCCCTTATAACTTTGATCCCAAGGATGTATGCCGCTTCACCTAAGTCCTTCATGTCAAATTGTTTGAACAACCATGCCTTTACTGATGACAACATCTCAACATTGTTTCCAATGAGTAAAATATCATCTACATATAGTACTAGAAAAACCACTGCATTACCTTCACTTCTCTTATACACGCACGATTCGCTTGGACTTTGATCAAATCCATATGACTGGACTGCCTGATCAAAATGAATATTCCAGTCTCTAGAAGCTTGTTTAAGTCCATAAATAGACCTCTTAAGCTTACATACCAGATGCTCTTGGCCTTCCTTAATGAATCCTTTTGGTTGCTGCATATAGATGGTTTCTTCAAGACTTCCATTAAGAAAAGCTGTCTTGACATCCATTTTCCAAATCTTATAATCGAGATGAGCTGCTATAGATAAAAGAATACGGATTGACTTAAGCATGACTACCGGTGAAAAGGTTTCCTCATAATCGATACCTTCTTTCTGAGTATACCCTTTCGTAACAAGTCTTGCTTTCCAGGCTTTCACCTTTTATCTAATCCCCTCTTTTTCTTGTAGATCCACTTACATCTAATAGGTTTTATACCTTTGGGTGGTTCCACGAGCTCCCAGACCTGATTAGAATACATTGATTCTATCTCAGATTCCATCGCCTTTTGCCAAAGATCTGCATCTTTGTCTTGTACTGCCTCTTCGTATGTACGGGGATCATCATCATGTTCACCAGGGACCAAATTTGAAGACTCTCCCAAAAACATGAATCTATCAGGCTGTTGAACAACCCTCCTACTACGACGAGGCACTGGTGCGGTATTAGTGATAGGTTGTACATTATGTTGTGGTTATTCTACTTGTACTACAGCTTCGTGGGTATTATTTGTCCCTCCCACTAGTTCCTCTAAAACGACACTACTCATGGGTTTGTGATTAATTATATAGTCCTCCTCCAAGAATCTTGCACTTGTGCTAACAATGACATCCTGATTCTTCGGACTATAAAATAAATATCATTTCGTTCCCATGGGGTAGCCTACAAACAACCTTACTTCTGTACGAGATTCTAACTTAGCCGCGTTCTTGTTCAGCACATGTGCTGGACAACCCCATATTCGAATATGTCTTAGACTCGGTTTATCCCCGGTCCACAATTCTAAGGGGGTTTTAGGAACCGACTTAGAAGGTACTAAGTTCAGAAGATAAGCTGCTGTCTCTAAGGCATGTCCCCAAAATGACTTGGGTAAATCTGAATAACTCATCATTGATCTAACACTCTCTAAAAGAGTCCGGTTCCTTCTCTCTGCTACACCGTTCTGCTGGGGTGTGCCTGGTGCAGTTAACTGGGATTCTATCTCATTTTCTGATAAATATTCCCTAAATTCTCCAAGCAAGTATTCGCCACCACGATCTAATCGTAGTGACTTGATACTTTTATTAAGTCGCTTCTCTGTTTTAGCTTTGTACTCTTTGAACTTATCAAAGCACTCAGACTTACAGTGCAACAAATAAACGTACCCATATCTAGAATAATCATCAATGAAAGTGACAAAATATTCATAACCACCTCTTGCTTGGATATTCATGGGTCCACATAAATCAGAGTGAACCAATTCTAATAGTTGTTTGGCTCTATTCCCTTTTGCCTTGAAAGGCCTATTAGTCATTTTACCTTCCAAGCAGGATTCACAAACTGGAAATGGCTCCACTGCCAATGAGCTTAAAGGCCCGTCTACTACCAGTCTTTGAATCCTCCTCAAGTTAATATGACCTAATCTCAAGTGCCAAATATATGTTTGGTTCAAACTAGAAGGTTCCTTTCTTTTAGTAGAGTTAGAAGATGTGTTGTTCAGTTCCCTAAATTGCAGTTGCAGTGCAGGTTGACTAGGATTAATTATATACAAATTGTCTTGCAATGTACCAGAACATATAATTCATTTATTCATCATAATAGAAACATTACGATCCAAACAAACATTATAACCATCCAAATCAAGTTTAGAAACCGAAATTAAATTCCTTCTAAAAGAAGGTACATAAAGACAATTGTTCAAAACCAAAATCCTATCAGAACCAAAAGATAAATGAATAACTCATACTGCAACTACTGCTACTTTCGTAGCATCTCCCATGAACACGTATATCTCACCATCTCTAAGCATTCTGGATAGTTGGAACCCCTGCATAGAATTACAAACATGATCAGTGGCTCATGTATCTACACACCAAGTGCTCGTAGATATAGCCGCTATAAATGTTTCTGTAACTAGAGAAAGAGACATACCAGTATTGTTTGTCTTCTTAGGAAGAGGACAATCCTGTTTCCAGTGACCTGACTGTTTGCATCTGAAGCACTTTCTCTTAGGCTTTTTCACACCACCCTGAACTCCCACTGCCTTCACAGCTTTCTGTGTCTGAGCCTTTTTCTTCTTCTTAATACCTTTCGGCTTAGAGGAAGAACCTTTCTCAGCCACATTCACTTGAATACTCTGCCGAAATAATCCTTCAGCTGCCTGAAGTTCTGTCAGTAGTTCCGCGAGACTATACTGCCTCTTATTCATGTTGTAATTCAAGCGGAACTGCTCAAAACTCTTGGACAAACTCATAAGGATAATGTCAATCTGGGTTTCCCCGTCAAGTTCAGCACCAAGGATCTCTATCTCATTCAGATGAGACATCATCTTGAGAACATGATCCCTTACAGGTGTGCCTTCAGCCATCTGAGTGTTCATTAAAGCCTTCATGGCTACTTGCCTAGCAGCCCTATTCTGATCTCCAAAAAGTTCCTTGAGATTAAAGAGCATATCCGAAGCAGTGGCCATTGACTGATGTTGATGCTGCAAAACACCCGACATTGCTGCCAGAATGTAACATCGCGACATTTCATCAGCCTTAATCCACCGTTTATAATACTCTTTCTCATCTTCAGGAGCATCAACAGCAGGCTGTTCAGGCTTGGGTTCATAAGTGCAAAACTTGTACTCCTCAGCAGTCAACACAATGTCCAAATTTCGTTTCCATTCAATATAGTTAGGTCCGGTAAGTTTGTTATCCTTAAGTATGGTGAATAGTGGATTAAAACCCATTTTATCCTGAGAATCATGCATAAAAACATCACATAAATAAGGGTGCATTAATTATTAAGTTCTATTGATTCCTCTAACAATTATTAAAATTTAATGCACTAACATATAAACACCATAAGCTTCTGGTACGCCACGATGTGTGACATGTATACCACCTAATTTTGTTTAAATGTTACTTCGGTCCTATTACTAAACAATATGCCACGTTGGGGTGGACTATATTATTTTTCATAGCTAAGTGTGTACCATCATCAAATCTTAAATTATTCGAAATCTATGAAACTTGGTACGCCACGATGGGTGGCGTGTATACCTTCCAATATTCGTAATTTTGCCTTAAATAGAATACTTCAATTCAATATTCATCAATGGTTTGATTTCCAGGTAGTGGAGGAGTCACATCGGTCTCGCTTAAAACCCACATCCTTACAAGTTCGATGAACCCGTTTTTGAAAAAATCGCCCCAAATCAGAAATAAAGAAAATCCGTATTTATTCCTTTCAAAATTTATTAATTTAAGAAGTTTGTTCTAGTAATTTCTATAACATTCTAGACACCATAAATTACATGCCACGATAAGTGACGTATATATAATTTATATTCGTCTTTATGTTAAATTACCTACAACCAATAATGGAGACCATGGGATTTAATTTCATATTAATTCCCTCTCCCACTTAGAATTTTTTTTAATTAAAATTGAGGAATTTTAAAATTAAATGGGGCCCTATGTTGTTATAATTATGTCTAATCATGCATTCAAAATACACACATAATTTTAGCAACATATAACATTTAATTAAAGCAATAAATAAAATTTATGTCCATGTCGTCCTAATTAAGTTAAACATGCAATTTTAAAAGAATTACACACATAATTAACGACACACATAATCAATAAATTAAAGCAATAATTAAAATTTAATGGAAAAAATAAAATAAATTATCCACTATTATGGCCCTTGAAAAAAAAATCCAGCTCTCAAAAAAAAATCTGCCCCAAGCGCGCCCCGATGCCCCCAACAGCCCAGCAGCCCCAGCAGTCTCAGCTGCCGCCGCAGCCCCAGCAATCCCAGCTGCCGCAGCGGCCCCAGCGCGCGCGCCTGTTGCTTTTCTGTGAGTTTTGTTTTGATTTTGTTCGATCCAAACATCAACAGCAGCCCCTTGTAATCGCACAGCAGAACAAAAAACTACCAGAATTGATTTCCGATCGCACATAACTATTACAAAATACCCGGAACAATTACAAAAAAAATAGATCTAATACAAAACTAATTTTGTAAAATCTATTCTAACACGATCAACCTTCATGTAAATTACAACCATGATTAAACCACGTGGAAACCAAAACAAAAATTAACCACGATTAAACCACGTGGGATCCAAACACATAATTAAAATATATATGGCCATAATAGTGGATTAACAACCTGCATCAAAACCAATACAAGCAAAACACTATATACACGCACATATAATTACGACATGGACATTATATCATAAAACGTAGAACCCATTACCAGGCTCTGATACCAATTGTTGGGAACCACGGACTTAGGGTGTTACTACGTTTTACGATAAAGATTACGAAAAGAGGATTACCTTGTTAATGGTTGATTCCACGCTCTTCTATTGTATTCCCAAATTCCCTTGAGCGAAGTGTGGCCTCCGTCTTCTCAAGTTATCCTCTCTTCTTTCTCCTTGGTGGCTACAATATGTTTTCACCCACTCCCAAGCAAGAAGAGAATAAGAATATATATAGGCTACAATAGGGACCATGGATAATTAGGTTGGGCCTTCTAATTACATCTTGAGCCTAGCCCAATGTAATTAAATATTAATTCAATCCACTAAAGAATTAATATTTGCACTACCTTTCCTAATACCGTAATTTAATTAATTCGGTTCCAATATTATTTGCTTACTAAATTCCCCATGTTTAAAATATCATATGTCCATTAATTAAATAAATTACTGATAATTTATTTAATTAATATCTTTTATCCTTGATCATCCACTCAACCTTTATTTAATTATGCCAGAATAAATTCCACCTGCAGGATTTCACATAATTAAATCTTTTTGAGCTTTCAAGGGGACATCATTAACCCGAATATTATCAGGACATGGATTCCTTTAATAAATAATATCCACCATGTATATAATTCCATCACCCAAAATATAATGATATAATTCAAAAAAATTATTTCATATATAAATCAAAGCATGTAAATAATATACACGTGTCAATTACTATTTCCGGATTAAGAACCTAAGCATTAATAATAACATAGAATCTTAGTTCTCCTTCTTAATCAGTATTAAGGGAACAATTCTAAATTTGATCCTGTTCAATATACACAAAGTATACTAGTATTATTTATTAGTCAATATAAACTAATCTAAATAATACTAAAGTCATACCAGTGGATTGTCCAACACCACCTGTGCTGTGAACCTTATTATATTATATAACCGTATTTAACAATCTAATATTCTGTATCCCATTTGATACTAGATTGTTCACAATATATAATATTAGACAACATGTAAACATTCAAATGATTCTCAAATAAACTGGCCAGAAATAAATGTACATACTTCAAATAAATATTTTCAGTATACACTAACAGATACAACACCACATTGTAAATCAAGAGGACACTACAAGGGCATATCTTCTGAGACAAAGGGTTTGGTATCAATATTATTCCTAGAGTCTAGTTCTTAAGTGATCCAGATGGTGGAGTAATGATTAGGAGGGCTACTGAGTATGAATGATTATTTCTCTAGTTTTCTATCTAAAGAAGAAACTAAAAAAGTTATAGAAGCTCACTTCAGGATGGTATGAAATAGTATACTACTCAAGAAATCATTAAGGACATTGTATGGAAATCTAACTGAAGTTAAAGTTAAATATGAACTAGTAGAGTCGTTATATTAATAGCTCTCTTATCACTAGGCACAAACATAATGTTATATATGTGTAGTGATATATTGATAATGTTATATATTGGTCTACTAACAAAGACTTGTGAAAGTATATTTGCTAAGTAATTGCATAGTATGTATGGAGGAACATGCTGGAAAGGGTGCAATTCTATTTGGAATTACTACAAGCATGCCAATATAATATTTCTTTTAGAAGCTCAAGTAAACCAAAAGAATGATGGAAATACAAGTAAGTTAAAGATCTTTTGAAGATTAAAATTTTGAAAGATTCTGAACATGCCAAGACTATTTACCAACAGAAACCACTAAAGCTTGATCAGTATAACTTAGGTAAAATGACAAGCTATAGAGGTATGACAAGCTCACTATATTACTCAAATTCTAATAGACAACATGCAATGTTCTCAAGATGCCAAAGTGCAAGGTTCCAAGTGGATCCTAGAGAATCCAATCCTATAGGTATTAACAAGATTATTAGATATCTTAAGGGACTATCAACTCTTGGAGTAAAGTACCCTAAAGATATTATGCTTAACATGTTTGGCTATATAGATACGGATTATGCAGGTTTTAAGAAAGACAGGAGAAACATCTCTAAAGCTATCAACTTAGGCGACAGGAGAAGTATCTTGGGAAGCTGTCAACTTCGTGGAAGAAGATTGATTTCTTGTTATAATAAGAAACAACTTTAAATCCAATAACTCTGTGGAACACCCTAAGTCAGTGCACCTTCACACCAGATATCATCACTTTAATGAGCATGTTGTTTAGTCAAATAGTCACTTGCAGAAACACTTATTAAATCACTTGTTAAAGTTAATCTTTCAAGACTGGTTTGAAAGTGTGGGATGTCATTCATTGTACATTAGTTGGAAATCCCATATGTAAGGAATTCTTCATATAAGTTCACAAGTATTAAATCTTCAATATTTAAAGGACTTGTAAATTTATCAGTAATCCAGTACCTCGTACTTAGTGCTACTATCTTGATTATCATGATTACAATGTCATATACATTTGTGGTAGTTAACTATTATGGCATTAAGTTTGAATATTACTATAACTGATTTAAATAATTATGGTACACAATTCCATTTCATATCAGTCTCATAATTTAAATTATATTAAAATAATATGCAGCATAGTTATTTGTATCTTGTATAAATAATTATGGTACTTTTAGTATTAGTGATATTATTTAGAATTTTTGTTCTAAGTAATTAATGCTTATATATAAAATCACTAATATTGAAAGTTGAAGTATTTTCTAAGTTATGTGTATAAAACTCTCAATATTTTATATGCTTAGAAATTATTTCTAAAATTATTATTTATCCATAGAGTGATTGCCATGTATTTAAGTCATATATCCTTTTGGTGATTATTCAAGGATTATTATAAATATTTAAGTGCTAGTATCTAAATCATAGATATTTAGTATTTATTTATTTAATATTTATTTTAGGTATTTTGGATTATGGAAATTGAAGCAATTGAATGATTTTATTTGCTCCATAATTCAAACTAACTTAAAATAAATAAGAAGCATGATTGATTATAACTAAACCTGTCAACAATTGATATTTAGTATATTGATTGCAACTTATGTGTTATAAGTTAATTATGAGATTTTGGTTTTTAGTGAATTTAGCAATGTTTACATCTCAAGAATTCACTGAAATCAGAATAATGATTGTAGCATGATTAATTTTATACTAATTTTTGACATATATCAGTTACTGATATTTAGTTAGGAGTTCAACTATGAACTAATTGTGAAGTATTAGTATTTGTGGCATTACTTATAACTCCTCTAAGTAATTAATACTTATCCTTAATCACTTATACTAATATAAAAAGTGTAAAAATCTTTCTCAGGTACAACTATGGTCAATGTGGATAATGCTTTATTAGAAGTAACCATATGGTCTCAACTGAGAATAATTTTTATACTTATTTGAAAATTCCTTAACACTTTGATAATCAATGCCATACTCAATGGATCAAAGTATATGGAACTTAGAATATGTTTCTAAGAATGCAAACAAGACAATGTTGGTTAATATTGCTTTATTAATCGAACCGATATTGTTCGAGATATTATAGTTGTTAGGAGTTAACAATTGTATAATGTATAGAATTGAATGCTAATGTCTATTTGATAGGTAATTGGTGTTTAATTCATTAATATCTTATTTTAATATATTTGAATTATGGTGTTAGACAATTCCATTTCAAATCAGTTTCATGATTTAAATTATATTAAAGTAGGGTGCAACATAATTATTGGTATCTAAAATACTTAAAATATTTTGTTGCAGATAATTGTGAGATTTTAAGTTCTAGTGAATTTATATGCTTTGATATCTAAAAGATTCACTATAACTTGAAATCAGCAGCATAGTCATTCTTACTAATATTATTTATCAATAAACAATATTGTTGGTAATAATTTTATAAAGATAGATTATGGAGCTTTTGACATGAATGAGAATTGTTTAGACTTTACCCTAAGTGATCAATGATTTTACAAAAAACTCATTCATATTGAAAAACAAAATCTTTCTTTTTCTTCTTAATACTGCTAGGTCATCAGTCTGTGTCTTATCAAATCATTTATCTTTTTAGGCATAAAAACAGACTTGTGCACTCGAACAGTTTTAGGAGAAAATCAAATTTCTTTCTACATTAGTGATTGCTTATTTCATTAAAATCTTTTGAAATCACTATTGTACATCATTTCTCTTAAAAAGATTAAATGCATGATTTTCATTCATTATAGATCTTAAATGCATTTTATCTCTATATTTTCGTAGGTTCAACCTCCAATGGCCTTCTCTCATTTGATAGTCATAAGGTTGAAAACCCACAACTTCTAACCCAGACTATAAAGACAAACACAGAAACAGAACCAACCAACACTCTCTTACCCCTAAAATGAAGCATGAATGAGCGTGAGGGAGAAAGTGCCTTAGTGCACCACATAAGGAAGGTTCTGAAGTCAACCCAACAGCTCTGTTTCCTACAAAGATGAGTAGTATTTAAACCGAGGCAACTGCTAGACCCCATACATCTTCTCAAAAAGATGTAATGGCTGAAAAGGCACAGAAACAGTTACGAGATTCATCCTCTCAACATGGTGCGGCTTTTGAAATTCGCTTGTCAAAATTTTCGTGTTTATGAAACACAGAATAAAATACAATTTTTTTTGTTTCTGACATGGGGCGATTTTGTCAAAAGCGAGTTCATTGAACTTGTAAGGTTGTGGGTTTTAAGCGAGACCGTTGTGACTCCCTCACTACCTTGAAATTAACCATTGATGAATATTGATTTAAAGTATTTTATTCAAGGAAAAATTGGGAATCTCTTTATGATAGGATCATGATCGTTTTAATATTAACAAAACCCTAAAGTTAATATTAATTTCATCAGATGTCTTCCAAAGAGTCCAATGCGTTAACCCCTAAATCGACCAGGAGTGGGTTCGCCAAAGTGAAGTATTCCCATCTATCGCGGGAGATGTGTTGAAGTATATTGATACTTTTTGACTATTGTGTTTGACTTAACTAAGTTACCATAATAGGATTGTGAACTTAGAGGAATAGAGTTTGGCGAGATTTATTAGATAAATGTGAACAAATGTTGTTCCACCAAGCTATCCAAGAGTTATATGGTTGATATAATTGACAAATGTTGTCTACCTAAATAATCATGTTTTAGGAGAAAAGCCAAATCTGACCTAACGCATGGTGAAATATGGATCTTGGCTCACTAGAAAGGATATAGAAGATATTCTTTTCGAATTAATAGTTAGGGCTATTAATTTGATAAAAATAGTGGGAGATATATATTATGTATATATATATATATGAATAATCACTTGAACATAATTTAATGATCATCTGTAGATTAAGTCATTTTATGCACTTTAATATTGTAGATATCAAATGACAAATAAGACAAATAACTTCTCTATGTAATAGTCCTTGAGAAGGATAAGTTGACATGAAATAATTTCTTCAATTGACATGGGAACTTGAGGATTGTCCTCAGGTTCAAGGATGTCACTCAAACCCCTCCCTTATTTCTTCTAGCTTAGAATGAAACACGTGCTGCACAAAATGCTTACCAGAAGAAAATTGATTATGCAACTGATGTTTCATGTCTCATGCTTGTAATTATGAGTGCTGAGCTTTAGAAGCAACAAGAGAATAATGATGCTTATGATATGATTGAGCACCTTCAAAGGATGTTTGAAAGATAGGCACGTCAGAAAGATTTGACAATAATAAGGCACCATACTTTGCATTAATGGTGGAACAATATTCGATTGAACCCATATTCTAAAGATGATAGGCATATGCACCTTGATATTTTGGGTTTCAAGAATAGTCTAGAAACTTAGCTTGATTTGATCAAACAATCTTTGAACAATTTTTATTCTTAGTTTGTTAAGAAAAAAAGGAATGAGATAGACAGAACACTCACTGAGTTGTTAAGCATGTTTAGAACTGCTGAAAATAACACGGTAAAGGCATGAATTGCGTCCAGATTGATGATGTACACATGGAATTCAAATGGTAAAGAAAAGTGGACAGGCAAGGTCCAGATTTGATCTTATTCGGTGTCAAACCAAAGTCCAATCCCAAAGGGCTTTTGAATCCTAATAGTGGTGTTGCTAAAGGAGATGATTGTCATTTTTGTGGAAATAACTAGATGATTGGAAGTTAAATTGTCGAGCTCTTTTGGAAGATCTAAAGAAGAAGACTACCAATGGTCAAGCTTCAGGTATCGAGTTAGAATTGGAGAAAAAGTTATTGCTCTAGTTGAAGGAACTCGATACCTAATTTTTCCCATATAGGCGAGATTGAGAACTTGATAAATTGTTATTACGTGCCTGCCTTAGGGGATACATTAAATCAATTTCTTGTCAGGACAAGAAAGGTTTTCATTTTAATTAAATAAATAATAGTTGTTTACTCTATTTTAATGATAAGGCCTATAATGTTGCACAATTAGTTAACAATTTATATGTTCTAAGATGACTCAAATCCAACATTACCTCTACAATTGTCGTTAAGCCATATTAATGAGAAACGCATTTCTGAGTTATATATAGATGGATACTTGGATAAGTTTGATTTTGAATCATATGGAAGATGCGAACTTTGTCTCATTGGCAAAATGACTAAAGCTTCGTTTACTTGATCAGGTGAAAGGGCCACCGAACGATTATGACTTATACATAATGATGTATATGGTTGAATGCGTATAATGGAAAGTGGTGGCTTAAACTACTTCATAACATTTACTGATGATTATAGTAGATATGGATATGTGGTTCTTATAAAGAACAAATCCGATTCTTTTGAAATGTTCAAAGAATATAAGGCCGAAGTAGAAAAGCAAACAAGGGAAAAGTATAAAAGTTTTACGATCATATCGTGGAGGAGAATACTTAAACCTCAATTTCAAGAATTTCTTGAAGGAGTGTGATAGTGTATCATAACTTACTCCGTCTGGAACACCTCAATGGAATAGAGATTTTGAGAGGAGAAACCATACCTTGTTGGATATAATGCGATCGATGATGAGTCAAATAGATCTTCCATTCAGTTTCTAGGATTATGCTCTAGAAACGGCTGCATATACACTTAACCAAGTTCCGACTAAAGCGGTTCAAAATACTCCATATGAGATATAGAGTGATAAATGTCAAAGCATGTCATTTATGAAAATTTGGGGACGTGAAGCATTTGTAAAATATTTAGCCTCTGACAAGCTTGGACCAAAATTAGATAGATGCCATTTTGTGGGATACCCACGTGAGACTAGGGTATAGTTTTTATAATCCTTCCGGGAACAAAGTGTTTGTTGCTCGGGCCGCTGTATTTCTTGAGGGAGAACTAGTTTTTAAGAAAATCAGTGGGAGGATAATACATGTCGATGAAGATCGAGAACCACATGATAACATTGAACCGGAGTTGGAATAAGTTCAGGATGTACATCAAAATGTTTAAAGTAATCATGTCCAAGAAACACAGGTTATTCGTAGATCTACTAGGATTCACCATGAGCCCAGGAGAAATTATGAATTTCTTTTGACTCAAGATGGTGATGTGATCCTTACGGATAATAATAAGCCTCTCATCTACCAATATATGCTATGAACAGTTCAGACTCCAAGAGATGGCTAGAGGCCATGAAATCCAAGATGGAATCCATGTATCAAAATAAAGTACTAACTTTAGTTGATCCAATCGAAGGGGTAAAACCTATAGGGTGCAAGTGGATTTTCAAGAAGAAAACTGACATGGATGGTAAAGTACAGACTTATATGACGTGACTAGTGGCAAAAAGATTCAAACAAATTCATGGTATAGACTATGATGAGATTTTTCATCGGTTACTATGGTCAAGTCCATCAGGATTTTGTTAGCAATAGTTGCTTACTTTGACTATAAGATTTGGCAAATGGATGTCAAAACTGCTTTCTTCTATGGGAGCCTTGAAGATGATGTATATATGTTACAACCTGAGGGTTTTGTCGATCCAAAGTTTGCTAAGATAGTTTGTAAGTTGCTTCTATCTATTTATAGATTGAAGCAAGCCTCAAGGAGAATGAATATTCATTTTGATGAAATGGTCAAAGAGTTTGGCTTTATTCAAAACGAAGATGAACCATGTGTTTGCAAGAAGGTTAGTGGGAGCCATGTGACATTCTTAGTATTAAATGTAGATGACATATAATAAATAAGGAATGTCATATATTCTCTACAGGCTGTTAAGACTTGGTTGAGAAATAGTTTCTCGGTGAAAGACTTAGGCGATGCTACCTATATATTAGGGATCAAGATCTATAGAGATAGATTGAAAAGATTAATCGACCTAGTCAGAGTACATACATTGATAAAGTATTACATCATTTTATGATGCAAGAGACAAAGAAATGATATGTTTTGATATCTCTTTGGATAGTGATCTCAAAAGATAATTGCCCCCTAAATCATTAGATGATAAGGGCCATTTGAGAAAGTTCCCGATGCGTCAGCAATTAGATCTACAATGTGTATAATGATATATATTTATCCTGATGTTTTGTATGCTTTGAGCATGCCGATAGATACCAGTCTAATCCATGTGAGGGTCACTTGATAGTTTTCAAGAATATTCTTAAGTACTTAAAGAGGACTAAAGATTTATTTTTGGTGTATGGAGAAGATAGGGAACTGGTTGTAAAGGGTTATACTGATACTAGTTTCTCAACCATATTATTGGACAGACAAGGATGATTAAGAGTTTATGTCTGTTTTGTGTTTTATCTAAATATAATTAATGTTAGCTTGAATAGTTCACAGCAAGAACATTGATGATTCTATAGAAGCCGAATAAATTGATATTTTTTTGAAACAGCCATGAAGACTGTTTAGGCATATCCATAGGCAATAGCGCCTTATTAATGAGATTAATGATTAAGGAGATATAAATGTAAAGTGCATAGTAATGATAGTGTTGCAGACCCAATGACTAAGGCTTTATCGCAGCAGAAATACGATGGTCATACTAGTTCCATGAGTATTAGATACATGGGTGATTGGCTCTAGTGTAAGTGGGAGATTGTTAGTGTTTGTGCCCTAGAGACAACACTATGATATTTTAGTTTAAGACATTAGGATTATTAATGTTTATGTTATATCAATTATTCTCTTTATAATCTATTAATTCTTAATTTACTGTGATATAAATGTTAGATTAATAAATGTCCTTGGAATATGATATGCAATTCTATATCTCTAAGTACGTGGCTTAGAATAGAGATTATGAGAATAGTATTTATATTCCTAAAGGTCTCTAGTCGAGTATTATTATTAAGGGACAATAATAATGCATTAAGACTGGTGTGTTTATTGACTGATGATCACATCTCATTGATTATAGGTATAGTGATATGAAAGTCAAAAACACAGGAAGATGTATATGTACATGGTGCTAGACAGACCCAATATGAGATTTTACATGTCTGTTGTGTCATAAGTAATTCTCACAATGATAATGATGTAATGGTCCTTAGACCTGAAGTCATTATATTTCTATACGAGAATTAATATACATTGATTTTATTAAAAGTTATCCTTGACCGGGTAATGATAAAAGTGGACATTGGGTATATTATGAATTGTATGAGAAATATTAATGATCTATATGGAATTTAACCCTCCTATTTTAGGAGTGATATTATTGGCCTCTTGTGTGAACTCGACTATGAAATGCGTGGCCACGCTCAAATGTCGATTTGATATGATAGTCTACTCATTGATCAAGGAAACTTGGATTAAACTATGATGAGGATGACACATTCCATGCCTCTAATTTAATCTATAATATTTGGTTAAAGGGATTATATTACATTGTACATTATTCATAAAAGGTTTAATCGATCACCAATTCAATTATTGTTACTTGGGTAGCAATGATGTATTACTAGATGCCGCTCATTGTTTACGATTTTAAATTAGATTTAAAATTCGTTGCCAACATAATAATAACCTATAGGGTCACACACTAAGAATGCTTGAAGGATTATTTAATTTAAATTGGATTTTAATTATATTAAAGTAATTCAAATTGTTTATAATATTAATTAAGTATGACTTAATTAATTAGATAAATATTGATATTCGAATTTACTAATATTAATTATGAAATTTATTTGTTAAATAATTCAGTGAGACTTAATTATAATACAAATCGGAATTTCGAATTAATAATAACTCCTAATTAGTTAAGAGTTATAATTCGTTTTTCTACTCTCTATATAATATCTCTTGTGTGGCTGATTTTTGGGTGTGCAAAAGACTTTTACTAAAATTCTAGCCACAAGAGAGAAGATGGAGAGAGCAAGAAGAAACGATTTTGTGTTAGTACACATTCAATCCTTGAGTTCAAGCATTCGTGTGGATATCGATAGACCGTAGATCGCGAGAGCGGGATGCGTGGTGATTGAACAAGCTTTTGATCTCCATTAGTCAACCAATTGGTAAAGCTTCTTAAGGTAAACAATCTGATCTACGAATTAAATATGTGTTTTTCGCATGGATCCTGCGAAGAGTTTCGAAAATTCTGATTTTTACATTTTTAATTATTGTTTCCGTTGCGTTTATGTGCTCGAACCCCAATAATGGCATCAGAGCTACTTGCGAAAAGTGTTTAATTCGTTTATGTGTTTACTAGTTTTATGATGATAACATGTATATAATATTCCATGATTATTATGTATGCGATTTTGTATGTTTTACATGTTGTTATGTTTATATATGCGTATGTATATATATGTTTTGAATATATGATATTCAGGAGAGATGCATAATCATATGATGATTATATAATCTGTATATATACTGATATATACATGTTTTCTGTTTGTTCTTATTATAAGAATCGTATTTGATACGATTCTGAATTGGATGAAGCGGATTTGCTGACATCTGTGTTTGGTGTCTGATTTTAGCGAACGAATATGCTATTTCATTAGGAATCGAGTGTCTGAACGTAATTGATAGAATAAGCTATCATCGAATGATCTGTAAGGCGTTTGACGTCATTTAGGCCCTGTAATCTGCGATTTAATATTATCAGATTTAATTTCGAATTTTCTGATTTTTTCAATATTTGATTTTTATGATTAGATCATGATGGGTATGATATGTTAAGATCAGATTATGTGTTTTAACATGTTATTTTGTGTTAATTGAGCATGGTGGATGGTTATGGCTTATGACCTTAGGTTAATGGTTTTGATTTTTCAAATACGGCTTGCATGTCGTTTAATCTTGTAATTATTAAATCTCGAATGTAACTTGAGTTCTTCTTGTAAGTTCATTATATTAGTTTTCATATTTAATTTTTATAATGTACATAAAGACAAGAAGATTTTAAGAACAAGGGTAATCTCACACGGAGGCCATCCAAGGAAGCAATACAAGAAAGAAGACATGTAATAGTTAGCCTGTATTTATTTTCCATCTTAGATTGACCTAGATCTTTGTCATTAGCTTGATAAAGATCATATAGGATGAAGCCATAACCAACCACGTTTATTTATTGCACTTTACATATATATGTGCATGTGATGAATGTATGTGTAGAGTAGTTTATAAAGATGCATGCTTAATTATATTAAAGATGTATGTATTAGATACGACACCCATGCTATGCTTGCTAAACAAGATAAAATCTGTAACGATACAAGATTTTAAAATGAACAAAAGATTATAAGATTCTCGTGTTTATGAAACACGAAATAAAATACAAATTTTCTTTGTTTCTGACATGGGGCGATTTTGTCAAAAGCGAGTTCATTGAGCTTGTAAGGTTGTGGGATTTAAGCGAGACTGTTGTGACTCCCTCACTACCTGAAAATCAAATCATTGACGAATATTGATTTGAAGTATTTTATTCAAGGAAAAATTGGGAATCTCTTTATGATGGGATCATGATCTTTTTAATATTAACAAAACCCTAAAGTTAATATTAATTTGATCAGATGCCTTCCAATGAGTCAAATGCGTATAAACCCCTAGATTGACCAGGAGTGGGTTCGCCAAAGCGAAGTACTCCCATCTATCGTGGGAGATGTGTTGAAGTATATTGATACTTTTTGACTATTGGGTTTGACTTAACTAAGTTACCAAAATAGGATTGTGAACTTAGAGACATAGAGTTTGGTGAGATTTATTAGATAAATGTGAACAAATGTTGTTCCACCAAGCTATCCAAGAGTTATATAGTTGATATAATTGACAAATGTTGTCTACTTAAATAATCATGTTTTAGGAGAAAAGCCAAAGCTGACCTAACACATGGTAAAATATAGATCTTGGCTCACTAGAAAGGATATAGAAGATATTCTTTCTGAATTAATAGTTTGGGCTATTGATTTGATAAAAATAGTGGGAGATATATATTGTGTGTATATATATATATATGAATAATCACTTGAACATAATTTAATGATCATCTGTAGACTAGGTCATTTTATGGACTTTAATATTGTAGATATCAAATGACAAATAACACAAATAAATTCTCTATGTAATAGTCCTCGAGAAGGATAAGCTAACATGAAATAATTTCTTCAATTGACATGGGAACTTGAGGATTGTCCTCAGGTTCAAGGATGTCACTCAAACCCCTCCCTTATTTCATCTAGCTGAGAATGAAACATGTGCTGCATAAAATGCTTACCAGAAGAAAATTGATTATGCAACTGATGTTTCATGTCTCATGCTTGTAATTATGAGTGCTGATATTTAGAAGCAACAAGAGCATAATGATGCTTATGATATGATTGAGCACCTTCAAAGGATGTTTGAAAGATAGGCTCGTCAGAAAGATTTGACAATAATAAGGCACCATACTTTGCATTAATGGGAGAATGATATTCGGTTGACCACATGTTCTAAAGATGATAGGTATATGCTGTTAGGAATATGTGTATTAGTTTGATGATAAGTTAAACAAAATACTTAAGTAGAAATCTAGTGTTTGTAGCCTCAACGGATAAGACCATTTTGGCTATCCGTTGAAGGAGTAGCTTTACTTAGAAATAAGTTTAGTATTGTAGCACATTTCATTCTCTGTATTTAAGTTGTAATTCTTAGATGTTGTGGGAAATTATCAGTCATGTTGACTAGTAGTGGATATGCAAATAGGAGGGCTAATTGTAAATATTTCATGCTTTGTAATTTTGTATAAGTGAAGTAGTATCAACTGATATTAAAGGCCTTCAACGGATGAGAAGCAAAGCTTCAACGGATGTTTCTAAAGCTTCAACGGATAACATCCATCAACGGATGAGTGCTTCAACGGATAAAGCTTCAACTGCTAATGCATCAACGGATAATGCATCAATGGATAAAGCTTCAACGGATAAAGCATCAACGGATGAAAGCTTCAACGGATGCTTAGTTCAAATAGCAGTTGATAGTGACAATTCATAAGCTGACAGAGGCACATGGGTTGACAGAGACAAACTGGAATGTGGCAGCCTCTAGGAGGAATCAAGAAAATGCAGCATTTCCATTCTGGTGCAAACAAGGAAGTATTCAAAGATTCACAGCTAAACCTAAATTGCATTGGATAGAGAAATAAGAAGAAACATGTGAAGAATCTTTTAATTGTATTTTACAGTTTTGTCTTCACTTGTAAACTTGGTGATATATAAACCAAGTAGCAGCTAGTAATTAGATGGTGAATTTTCCAGAGCTGTTTAGAAAAATCCAGAGAGAAAATCATCTAGTTTGTACTAGGACGCAGCTGTGATTTAATTCTTTGAATCACAGATTTTCTGAAATAACACATCTCTGGTGGAACATCAAATCCACCAAAAAAGTTTTTAAGTCTGTTGTGTTCTTTACATTTGTGTTTGAATATATATCTGTCTGTATTAGCTGAAAGCAATTCACACACACTTGTTCATCAAAACACATAGCCTAGAAACTGCTCAAAACTTGAAAAAGTTTTGAGATTTACATTCAACCCCCCTTCTGTAAATCTCATTGTTAGTTCACTGGGAATAACATATGCACCTTGATATTTTGGGTCTTGATTTGATCAAACAATCTTTGAAAAACTTCTATGTTTAGTTTTTAAAGAACAAAAGGAATGAGATAGACAGAACACTCACTGAGTTGTTAAGCATGTTTAGAACTGCTGAAAATAACACGGTAAAGGCATGAATTACGTCCATATTGATGATGTACATATGGAATGCAAATGGGAAAGGAAAGTGGATAGGCAAGGTGAAGATTTGATCTTATTCGGTGTCAAACCAAAGTCCAATCCCAAAGGGCTTTTGAAGCCTGATATTGGTGTTGCTAAAGGAGATGATTGTCATTTCTGTGGAAATAACTGGATGATTGGAAGTTAAATTGTCGAGCTTGTTTGGAAGATCTAAAGAAGAAGACTAGCAATGGTCAAGCTTCAGGTATCGAGTTAGAATTGGAGCAAAAGTTGTTGCTCTAGTTAAAGGAACTCGATACCTAATTTTGCCCATATAGGCGAGATTGAGAACTTGATAAATTGTTATTACGTGCCTACCTTTAGGGGATACATTAAATCAATTTCTTGTCAGGACAAGAAAGGTTTTCATTTTAATTAAATAAACAATAGTTGTTTATTCTATTTTAATGATAAGGCCTATAATGTTGTACAATTAGTTAACAATTTATATGTTCTAAGATGACTCAAATCAATCAGTACCTCTACCATTGTCGTTAAGCCATATTAATAAGAAATGCATTTCTGAGTTATATATAGATGGATACTTGGATAAGTTTGATTTTGAATCATACAGAAGACGCGAACTTTGTCTCATTGGCAAAATGACTAAAGCTTCGTTTACCTGATCAGGTGAAAGGGCCACCGAACGATTATGACTTATACATAATGATGTATATGGTTGAATGCGTATAATTGAAAGGCGTGGCTTATACTACTTCATAACATTTACTGATGATTTTAGTAGATATGGATATGTGGTTCTTATAAAGAACAAATCCCATTCTTTGAAATGTTCAAAGAATATAAGGCCGAAGTAGAAAAGCAAACAAGGGAAAAGTATAAAAGTTTTACGATCATATTGTGGAGGAGAATAATTAAACCTCAATTTCAAGAATTTCTTGAAGGAGTGTGATAGTGTATCATAACTTACTCCGTCTGGAACACCTCAATGAAATAGAGATTCTGAGAGGAGAAATCATACCTTATTGGACATAGTGCGATCGATGATGAGTCAAGCAGATCTTCCATTCAGTTTCTAGGATTATGCTTTAGAAACGGCTCCATATATATTTAACCAAGTTCCGACTAAAGCGGTTTAAAATACTCCGTATGAGGTATAGAGTGATAAATGTCAAAGCATGTTATTTATGAAAATTTGGGGATGTGAAGCATTTTAAAATGTTTAGCCTCTGACAAGCTTGGACCAAAATTAGATAGATGTTATTTTGTGAGATACCAACGTGAGACTAGGGTATAGTTTTTATAATCCTTCCGGGAACAAAGTGTTTGTTGCTCGGGCCGCTGTATTTCTTGAGGGAGAACTACTTTTTAAGAAAATCAGTGGGAGGATAATACATCTCGACGAATATCGAGAACCACATGATAACATTGAATCGGAGTTGGAATAAGATCAGGATGTACATCAAACTATGGAAAGTAATCATGTCTAAGAAACACAGGTTATTCGTAGATCTAGTAGGATTCACCATGAGCCCGGGAGAAATTATGAATTTCTTTTGACTCAAGATGGTGATGTGATCCTTACGGATAATGATAAGCCTATCATCTACCAAGATGCTATGAACAGTTTAGACTCCAAGAGATGGCTAGAGGCCATAAAATCCGAGATGGAATCCATGTATCAAAATAAAGTACTGACTTTAGTTGATCCACTCGAAGGGGTAAAACCTATAGGGTGCAAGTGGGGTTTCAAGAAGAAAACTGACATGGATAGTAAAGTACAGACTTATAAGACGCGACTGGTGGCAAAAAGTTTCAAACAAATTTATGGTATAGACTATGATGAGATTTTTCATCGGTTACTATGGTCAAGTCCATCAGGATTTTGTTAGCAATAGTTGCTTACTTTGACTATAATATTTGGCAAATGGATGTCAAAACTGCTTTCTTATATGGGAGCCTTGAAGATGATGTATATATGTTACAACTTGAGGGTTTTGTCGATCCAAAGTTTGCTAAGATAATTTGTAAATTACTTCTATCTATTTATAGATTGAAGCAAGCCTCAAGGGGAATGAATATTCATTTTGAATAAACGGTCAAAGAGTTTGGCTTTATTCAAAATGAAGATAAACCATGTGTTTGCAAGAAGGTTAGTGGGAGCCATGTGACATTCCTAGTATTATATGTAGATGACATATAACAAATAAGGAATGTCATACCTTCTCTACAGGCTGTTAAGACTTGGTTGAGAAATAGTTTCTCAGTGAAAGAATTAGGCGATATTACCTATATATTAGGGATCAAGATCTATAGAGATATATCGAAAAGATTAATCGACCTAGTCGGAGTAATAACATTGATAAAGTATTACATCATTTTATGATGCAAGAGACAAAGACTGGATATGTTTCGATGTCTCATGGGATAGTGATCTCAAAAGATAATTGCCCCCTAATTCATTAGATGATAAGGGCCGTTTGAGAAAGTTCCAGATGCGTCAGCAATTAGATCTATAATGTGTACAATGATATGTATTTATCCTGATGTTTCGTATGCTTTGAGCATGACGATCAGATACCAGTCTAATGCAGGTGAGTGTCACTTGATAGTTTTCAAGAATATTCTTAAGTACTTAAAGATGACTAAAGATTTATTTTTGGTGTATGGAGAAGATAGGGAACTGGTTGTAAAGGGTTACACTGATACTAGTTTCTGAACCTAATTTTTAGGCATACAAGGATGATTA
The DNA here is from genome assembly GCF_009905375.1 of Apium graveolens. Lineage (NCBI taxonomy): Eukaryota > Viridiplantae > Streptophyta > Magnoliopsida > Apiales > Apiaceae > Apium > Apium graveolens. Next base: position 124,894,201 of record NC_133657.1, read on the forward strand.
CGAGTTTATGTCTGTTTTGTATTTTGTCTAAATTAATTGATGTTAGCTTGAATAGTTCACAGCAAGAACATTGATGATTTTATGGAACCCGAATATATTGATATTTTTTTGAAATAGCCATGGAGACTATTTAGGCATATGCTTAGGCAATATCGCCTTATTAATGAGATTAATGATTAAGGTGATATAAATGTAAAGTGCATAGTAATAATAGTGTTGCAGACCCATTGACTAAGGCTTTGTCGCAGCAAAAGTACGATGGTCATACTAGTTCCATGAGTATTAGATACATGGGTGATTGGCTCTAGTACAAGTGGGAGATTGTTAGTGTTTGTTCCTTAGAGACAAAACTATGATGTTTTAGTTTAAGACATTAGGATTATTAATATTTATGTTATATCGATTATTCTCTTCATAATTTGTTAATTCTTAATTTACTGTGATATAAATGTTAGATTAATAAATGTCCTTGGAATATGATATGCAATTTTATATCTCTAAGTACGTGACTTAGAAATGAGATTATGAGAATAGTATCAATATTCCTAAAGGTCCCTAGTCGAGTATTATTATTAAGGGACAATAATAATGTATTAAGACTGGTGTGTTTGTTGACTGATGATCACATCTCATTGATCATAGGTATAGTGATACTAAAGTCAAAAACACAGGTAAATGTATATGTACACGGTGTTGGACAGACCCAATGTGAGATTCTAAATATCTGTTGTGTCATAATTAATTCTCACAGTGATAATGATGTAATGGTCCTTAGAACTGAAGTCATTATATTTCTATACAAGAATTAATATACATTGATTCCATTAAAAGTTATCCTTGACCGGGTAATGATAAAAGTGGATATTGGGTATATTATGAATCGTATGAGAAATATTAATGATCTAGATGGGATTTAACCCTCCTATTTTAGGAGTGATATTATTGGCCTCTTGTGTGATCTAGACTATGAAATGCATGGTTACGCTCAAATGTTGATTTGATATGATAGTTTACTCATTGATCAAGGAAACTTGGATTAAACTATTCTGAGGATGACACATTACATGCCTCTAGTATAATCTATAATATTTGGTTAAAGGGATTATATTACATTATACATTATTCACAAAAGGTTTAATTGATCGCCGATTCAATTATTATTACTTGGGTAGCAATGATATATTACTAGATGCCGCTCATTGTTTATGATTTTAAATTAGATTTAAAATTTGTTGCCAATGTAATAATAACCTATAGGGTCACACACTAAGAATGCTTGAAGGATTATTTAATTTAAATTGGATTTTAATTATATTAAAGTAATTCGAATTATTTATAATATTAATTAAGTATGACTTAATTAATTAGATAAATATTGATATTCGAATTTACTAATATTAATTATGAAATTTATGTTTTGATCAAAGCTAGGGTTCAGTTTTTTAAGTTTGACATGGAAAGAAAAAACCCATATGGAGCTAAAAAGAGAAGCAGAGAAGGGAAATAATGATGACCTTAAACTTTTAATGTTATACAAATATCGTATATCATGTGTCAAGGTTGTTAAATAATTAAGGGAGACTTAATTATAATACAAATAGGAATTTCGAATTAATAATAACTCCTAATTAGTTAAGAGTTATAATTCGTTTTTCTACTATCTATATAATATCTCTTATGTGGCCGATTTTTGGGTGTGCTGAAAACTTTTACTAAAACCCTAGCCACCAAGAGAGAAGATGAAGAGAGCAAGAAGAAATGATTTTGTGGTAGTACACATTCAGTCCTTGAGTTCAAGCATTCGTGTGGATATCGATTGACCGTAGATCGCGAGAGCGGGATGCGTGGTGATTGAACAAGCTTTTGATCTCCATTAGTCAACCAATTGGTAAAGCTTCTTAAGGTAAACAATCTGATCTATGAATTAAATATATGTTTTTCGCATGGATCTTGCGATGGGTTTTGAAAATTCTGATTTTTATGTTTTTAATTACTGTTTCCGTTCCGTTTATGTGCTTGAAACCCAACACAAAGTAATGGCCATATGGAGGCCATAAACAATATTATTAAACAAACTCTAAATGCTAAACTGGGGGAAAAGAAAGGAGATTGGCTAGAGCTGTAACGCCCTCCAAATGTGGGGTCTAGATCTGGGGGTTGCTTTCCAATCACCAATATAATACAAATATGCTTAATGATTATACAAACATATATCCAAGACCTTAATATCATATCCAGGATCTTTAAGGTTAAGGTATGAAGACAAGAACAATTCACTACATTTATTAAAACCTAAATTTAAAATCTCATAGAACTCTCTACAAACCAAATATCTAAACATGCTTTGAAACTAAATTCATTTTATTCAAACACACACTACATCTATCTACACTACACCTGCTCAGGAAGCTCAAAAATCTCTTCTTTTATCGGGATTAGCACCCTTGGTGCCAGAGGATCCCGCTTCTTGACTCGCTTCTTTACCACTCGGGTACGAATGGGTTTCATTCTCTGCCTTAACTGAAAAACAAAGTGAATAACAATAAAAATGGGTGAGTCATAATTACTCAGCAAGTCCACAATATATATACAGTATTAAGAGAAAGTTAAATGAACGGGTAATCTGCTTTGATGTGTAACTATGTATCTATGCAAATGATAATGAAGGACGCTATCGGCGAGTATCAATAAACTAGGCTGGACAGAAGATAACATTTACACCATATCCTGCAGATTAGTCAAGATACAATGCAGATCTATACCTAACTGTATAGATCCATTCGGGTGCCCAGACTCTATGGCCCAACACATTGATGCGGTCAGTTCTCCGCTCATAGGATCCAGTTTATACCTGGTCCTTATCATCACCATCCAGTCCATAGAGGAGCATCTGGAACAATCGGTATCCTTTGATGTATCCCAACATCAAATATATGAGGATATATATATGTAATGTGTAATCTATTGGAATATAAATAGAGTATTCATCGTATCAAGAGAAATCAGGTATCAAAGTGAAAATATAATTAAAGGATCGGTAATTGTGTATCAGTGTTGATGAACAGGAATTATCAATGTTTATCGAGTTGAGAATTGGTATAAAGCGAAGCAATTCACTATTCTGGATTTAAAATAGGGGAAAAACTTGTATGTTACGCAATCTACCGCAAATAAATCATAATTCCCTAACACTGGCTTGATCTACCTTGCTGGATTCGTATATCAAAGAAAGATTCTCATTTAGTCGACTCATATCTTAATCTTATCTCAATCCGACTATACATAGCCTTTATCGTCTACCCGTGCGATTATAACTGACTAGTGTAATAATTACTAGCATTTAGACTCGATTATCCATATAAATCACATAACAAATAAGTCACATAGTCATCTAGGCTTGAAAATATTTTTAGAATCAAAATCGGAACAATATTCGCATTACGAACAATATCTGGCTCGTTCCCTAATTTTCGGAATTTATTGGACTCGTATTTATAATTAATAGGATCTATAAATAAATTAATATCAAAATCCGACTCGATTCTGGAAGAAATTAAGATTTAAAACTATTTTTTTATTAAAACAAATAATTTTTCCGAGTCTCAACTCTTTCATTTCGAATAAATCGGATAAACGGTTGAATTATTAATTAATAAATAAGAATAAAACAATTTATTATTCAAAATAATCAATTATTCAAATTAATTAAACCTCAAATATATTTTTAAATAATTATTTAGGAAAAATTTGAATTAAAAATGATTTTTCCATAATTTTTAGAATTAAAAAAAATAAAATAAATTATTCTAAATAAACTGATTAATTATCAAAATAATTAATCAATTTAAATAATAATAATAATAAATAAATAAATAATTTTGAATTTCGGATAATATATCAGATTTATTTTTAAAATAAATCAATTAATTAATTAAATTAATTAATCAATTTATTTAAATAAATAAATCAGATTTTTAGAATTTATGAAAATAAAAATAAAATAAAAATCCAGAAATAGTTTTCTGAAAATGGAATTGGTTTTGAATTGATCAAAATCAGGTCAATAAACGAGTCAAAATCCGGGTCATGAAGAACATGACCGGAAGTTGTCTAGAATTGTCCAGAATCCAGCAGCGTCCAGGATTCCGGTGACCCATTTTCAGGACACAAACGTTATCGTTTGGTCTGTTTCTCAACTGGGTTCGATTCCAAATCACTCCCCCTTCTGATTCAGGCCAAATCCAACTGGAATAACCCCTGGATCATCTTCTCCGATCAAATCAAACTCAACTCCGGCCAACTATCGTTTTTCTTCATTTGTACATGAACTTTCGATTTTAATATATCAAATCAAAGATGGTAACTTCTATAATCTAAGCCCTAACATCTAACATACAAAAAATCACTCTATAATAAAAAACGATTAATCAAAAATTAGCATAAACCCTAATTATCGAACTTACACAAACAAGAATCGTTTGCTGAAATTAAATACATGAATCGATTGCAAATCATCATACAAAGCTATATCAATCATCAAATCAGTCTAATAACCCTAAAATCAAAAAGCCCTAATTCGTACATAAACCCTAGAAATTAAAATTGGAAAATTATAAATTAAAACATGAAATTGATGCAAGAAACTAAAAGAACAGATAAAAACATCGATTTAAGTACTTATACGATCAGATTTGGTGCTCAGACTCGATCAAAATCACGGTTTGATTGTTCAACCCAAATCTGGAAATCCGACCCGAATTTCAGAAAATTTAACTGATTTTTCTGATTTTTAATAATTTAATTATAATTAAATAATAAAATCTAGACTATTTATAGTAGTAAAAATAATACTCCTAATTAAAATTAAGGCCCTAATTATAACTTTTAATAAAATTAATTGGCCCTTAATTAATAATTTTTTAGTAATAATTTTTAAAAATAAATATATACAATATATATGCCAAAATTTCCCGAAAATTGTGAATAATTAAAAAATGCAAAGAAATAAAATATTTGAAAGTCCCATGATTTTATAAAAATAAAAATATGATTTTTGTGGGGGTTTTAGCACCCGAAGGGACCCGAAAAGTCATTTTTCACGAGAGAAGAAAATTTATAAATTAACTGGATGTTCAGAATATCGATATGGTACAAGCCATATTAGGAAAAATAAGGCCAGATATTTTATTTGAAATATCAGCTATTAAAACAAGGTTTGGGCCGTATAACTTTTGATACAAAAGCATTTAACACAAAATGAAATAACAGCTAGGATTTTACGACTAAACACATTTAATGACATAATAAAACACATAATTCACCTTTATTATGATATAATACAGTCATAAATTCTCATTCGTTACAAGAGCAGATGCCAATGGTCCTTTGGTCTTATAACACAACTCCAAGGTCGACTACAGGTGAGTCCCCTTTTATGCTAACCAATGGGTATGAGGCTATGATTCCCGTAGAAGTGGGAGTTGGATCGTTGCGAAGGGATTTGTTCGTTGAGGAAGATGTAAAGGTCAATCAAAGGCTCCACTTGGATTTTTTGGACGAAGCTAAAATGAATTCTCAGTTGAAACTTGCTGCATATCAGCAGAGAATTGCAAGATATTTCAACAAGAAGGAGAATTCTGTACCTTATAAGGTGGGAGATCTTGTTTTGCAAAAAGTCATGCCGAATACTAAGATAGCTCAACATGGAGTGCTTGGAGCTAATTGGGAAGGACCGTACATGCTCAAAGCTATACTTTGGAAGGGGACTTATCGCTTAGAAGATTTATATGGCAAGCTCATCCCTCGAGCTTGGAATGCAGAGCACTTGCGAAAGTATTATCAGTAGGGTGCGGCCTTGGCCCCTCACTTTTGTGATTGAGTTTTATGTAATAGACTAGTAGCAAATAAATTTCTCCTAGCCTCGGGCGTAGTATATATGACTACGAACCTTGGAACTAGATGAAGGATAAAATTTTCAAATAATTTCCCCATAGAGCATAGTAGCCATGGGATTGGTATAATTTTCATACTAGAGTGCACTATTAATAAAAGAGAAAGATATTTAATTATATGTAGAGGCGCCTCAATAAATTCCACTTGACATGATTCTATTTGAAAGATAAGAGGACGCACCCCATAGCAGGGGATACCCAGACAATATTTAGTGAAAAATAAAACTCAAATAAATCATAAGGCATGTTCCAAGTTTATAACAGAAAAAGAAAAATAAATATTTCAAGATATGACATGGAAAAGCAGGTATGCCTTCAATATAAAAAAATCAGTGTAAAGTTTGATGTTTCTTTTTGGGCGCACAGGGGCAATAAAGGTATCCTAATAGATGAGGACGCACCCTATGTATGGAAGTATCTCAACCAAATGAACTTAGGGAGTTAATAAAAGTAGAGCAAGAAAAGCATTTGCAGGAAAATAAAAGACAACACCTACAGGACGCATCCTAATGGTAGAGGTACCTTGACAAATTTACCTTAGAAAGTTTCAATTAAAGTTTTATACAAAAGCAGTTGGAAAACATCACTGCAATAATAATCCTACCATGATAAGTTATAGGGCGCGCCCTAACAATGGAGATGCCCTATATATTTGCAACTTGAAAATTTTACTTGCAGAAGGAAATTAAAATATGAAAAGCATGTGATTGTCATAGTAAAAGCAGTTCCAGAAAACCAACACAAAAATACTTAGTCATACAACTTTGCACAACATCAAAAGAGGACTGGCACCTCAAAGTATAAATGGATCTAGTTCAAACAGAATATGAAAGTAACAGGAATTCAGGGTGCACCCTGAGTATCATCAGTAGGGGGAATTGACTGAAGAGGAATAGAAGGGTCAACTTCAGGGACCTCTTTGGGTGCGCCTTCTTCTTCCTCTCCTAACCCAAGCTCGATTCTTCTTTCCCTGATCTCAACAGCATACTCCTTCTTAAATTCTGCCATCTCTGCAACAGTCTCCTCACCAAACTTCTCGAAGGAATAGTCAGGATCGTTTTCTACGAAACTAATCCTATAGAAGTGGAAACCATTGGCAAAGGCTTCATCTGTTACCACTATTCTTTCTTCCATCCAGCCATTCTTTTCCGGGCCCTCAAGGTGCTCCACCCTCAGTTTTATTTCAGCAAGCTCGGTATGGAGAAGTTCAGCCTTTTTATTGGCAATGTCAAGTTGAGAAGTCAAGTTTTCCACTTTTCTCTTGAGATAAGAGATCTGGGAGTCTTTTGCTTTGATATCTTTGGAGTGGAGGAGGTCTTTGTCTTTTAGGTTGTTTTGAAGTATGTTATTGTCTGCTTGTAACCTCTATAGGCGTGCACTCTCCTCCAAGATCCTGTCTACAACCTGTGTAGAATGAAACATAAGTTGGCAGAAGGCCTTGACCGAGGCCCTAGTTGATTCTTCCAGGCTCATTGCCTGCCACTGTTGGATTTCCTCATCTGTAACATGGAGGGACCTTAGAGGGTCGAGATCGTTCAATACTGAAGAGGATCCGGTGGGCACGCCCCCTGTCCGAGACCTCTTAGGCGCACCCTATTTCTTAGTTAAATCTATTACTGTCCTTTTGGGGACAGTGGTAAGTTGGAGAATAGAAGGAGCAGAAATTGGTGGTTGAGCCTTTGCTGTATCTTTCTTTGGCGGTTTGGTCTTGGATTTGTCACTAGGACGCACCCCAAATGACTTTGGAATTCTAGGAGGAGCCATTTGTGCATAAAACATATGAAAAATATTAATAAACATAGAAAAAGGCACGCCTAGAGTTTAGGACACACCCAAACAAGATTAAAGTTGCTGTTAAAGAAGTAATTCAAGTGTTTATGATATGCAGAAGTAGCAAATAAAAACAGATGCAAGGTGAATAGAGTACAATATGAAACATATAAATGAAAAAACTAAGGCAACAGTAAAGGAATTATAACTGGGGCGCTCCCTCAGGGGAAGGCGCGCCCAAAGAGATACTAATGATATTCAAACCTAAAGGAGGGTCGTTCTAAGTTGTACTGTCCTCATATTCCTTTTCATCCTCCTCATCATCACTGTCAACTTCTACAACACAAGTAAGGGGGACTCCTTTCCTAAACTCCATATACCTACATTTAGTCCCGACACGATCAGACAGTATGCCAACTCGTATTAGGTTGGACTCTGTAACGAGCGCCTTCAAATTCCATCTCTCTGCAGCAATCTTAAGTACAAATTCTGCCCTTTCTTTGGGCACGCCTTCAAGCTCTCACACGGAAGGCTAGTCTGGTGCAGAAGGGAGGAATAATATGAGAATAAGGAAAAATTGAAAATAAAAAGAAATAAGTAAGGCGCGCCCTTACTTGAATCTGTATTGAACTGGATTCTAATTCTATGAACATCATATAAGTAGAATAAGTTTTCTTTCCATCCCTTCTCGTGGCTAACTTTCCCTGATGATAAGCCCTTCTTGTTATGCTTCTTGTCCACAACTAGGAAGTAGTAACCATGATCAGACTCTCTGAGGCTAAAGAAATGGCTAACTTCTTCCATAGAAGGTGCATGGAATCCTATATCCATGTACATAATGTACAGTGCTAGAACAAGTTTCTAGCTGTTGGGAGATAATTAGAAGGGGCCAAGTCATATAACTCAATCACATCCGTCAAGTAGGGATGGATAGGCATGCCCACACCTAAAGATGCCAGCTTTGGGCTTGTGACCATTCTGGGGATTCTAAAGTTCTTGTCGTAGTTGAAAGTATGGGGATGCATCATACTGAGAGGGCACGCCCATATACCCTCCATGTCATAAAAATTCATTAGCCATTCGAGTTGTTCATCTGAGCAATTAGACAAAAGTCCCACGCAAAATAATTTTCCTTGCTCTTTTCTAAATCGCTTTTTCACGGCCTCAGTACATACTCATACTTGCTCCATTCGAAGTCAAACTCACTATCAGAAATCTCCCAATGTTCAAAAGGGACAGGAGAAGGTGCAGGAGAATTGGAAAATTGGTAAGTATCCTTATCAAAGAAGTTTGCCTCTTCTCTCAAGGTAGAAATGTTTTCATCAGGCACGCCCTCAGAATTAGAAGAAGGAGGCGCGCCCTTATATTGCTGTGGAGATAGACTTGGAGAAATTGTTATGTAGGAGACTATGGATGGGCCTACACCAACATTAACTCCGATCTCTATGCCCCTATATCTATCTGCATTTAGTTCTTCTAAACAGTCATTAAGGTCATCGTTTACTAGAAGTGGTGACCTTTCCTTTGAGACTAGTTTCTTCTTTCCCTTTCTTTGAGCCAAAGGGAGGTTGTCTTAAGAGGAGCTGTTTGATGAATCTACCATTAGTTTGCCCTCCTTAGACTCTTTAACAAGGCGCGCTACACGATGTAAGAACTCAGGAGTATGGTTAGCGTTTGGAGGCTGAGGTTCGAAGTAAGAATTGGGAGGAGAATATATCCCAAGGTTTGAGAGAAATTCTTTAAAAGGATGAAAGGGAGAAGACGCGCCCTCGTCTTCCAGATGTCAAAAGAAAAGCAAAAACCATTAAGGGCGCGTCCAAAAAAAGAATAAAAAATAAATAGCAAATAGTAGAAGGCATGCCCTAAGAAGGTGGCATGCCCAATTCATAAGTTATATGTGTAGATTTAGGGTAAAAGCATCTATCATGATTATCATTAAAGGCGCGCCCTAAGTTAAGGTAGCACGCCAAGTGAGAATTTGTGTTTCTATTATAACACAGCAAGAAAATTACTAAGAAAAGGGAAGGTGCTCCCCAAACGAATATGAGACCCATATATTATGTTACAATACTAAACGTAAAAAGAAATTAAGGCGCGCCTCAACGGGTGAAGGCGTGTCTAAAGTTTAAAATTTAAGTAGACTATTGATAAAAAGATAGTAAAATGGGATGGCGTGCCCTAAGCTGTCGGCGCGCCCTATATAAATTTTATGATATGATAAACGCGCTTTGAATCTAAATTGAGCGTAGAATAATAATGGTTGAAATTCTCAAAAACATGAAATTGAAATTCAGAATCTTGAAATTATGGATCTAAATTGCAGAATCCATATATACACAAATATATACGCAGATATACATACAGATACATACATATCAAAGAATGTTTATAACCAAGAGGATGAACAGACACTGTGGCATGCATTACAATCTATCCAATGAAACTCAGAAATGTAAATAGCTTTGTGTACCTTTTTGATCGGTGAGAAGATTGACTGGACGAGATCAAAGAAATGGTGAAGAAGAAGGCTGATTCCGAGCAAAAATACTCCTCCCGCCGATGTGGTGGTTTTAGAAGAAAAGGTAAAGTAAAACAGAAGATGAAAAGTAAAAAAGTAAAACTAAATGATTACCTGTATGTATAGATAAAATGACGTGGGACGACTGTCAGTCCCATCAATAACATCGATCACGATTCCTGAGAAAAAAGGGGAACCATTTCGAATCATTTGAAATTCAACAATAGTTATCACTTGGAATTTTACAAAATGACTCGTAAAATGACGTGTCCCGTACTTAGGACTATTTTTATCTATTTCAATTTTTTATTATTTAATCATATATTCTCTGTTATTGTGCACATATATTTTATTCTACATAAAATTTCCAACTTTTATTCATTTTATTTATTTACCATTCTTTTACATTTAGTAAGTTATATCCAAGTAAGAATTGTATTCCAATAACAAGTAATAAACTAAATCGGAATGAAAAATCTACGATTAACTATCCACGTAAGACTTAGTATAAAAAAATTAAACAATTTTATATCAATATAGAATGTAAGGACAGAGGAGTGACACAGTATAAGTAACTTCATGTTTCAAAAACAAGACCAATGGACTAAATACTATTGAGAATTACTTTGAAAATATTGAGAATTTATAGAATTCAGAGCACAATTTTAACTAAACATACGAGAACAGAGATGCATCATAAGTTTTCTGAATTCACCTTGCATTACAGCAGATTGAGGTATATATTGATTGTGTACAGTATGTCCTGTATCATTTGAGTCCTCATTCCGGGAGTAGATTAAACCAATTTTTTACATGATATCATTATTCAAACTTAATTGCTCATAAGCCTCCTCAATGCTTTATTAATTTCAAGATCGGGCAAACTATTAAGTCACGTGTGTTTTTTTTCATGTCAAAGTAGTTCATAGTATCAAGACTGGGCGCACTCTCATATGGCATAAGTTTATATTACTAACTTGCAAGCATCCCTAAACCAAAATATAATAAGTAAAATAATTATAATTTGCCAATACTTAGAAAAAAAATTACTGCACACCGAGATATTTACCATATCTAAAGAAAAATATAGAAATTGGAGAAACATACATGTCCTAAAACGAAAAACATGATCCCTACATAACGTAACTTTATTGTACACAGAAAAACTGACCATGTTTACCCATAACGTAATTTAGAGAACTAATAAATCAACTTGTGCTTGAAAGAACTTGTGAGATAGTCATATATACAATAAAATATTAACATGTTATGAAACCCCCAATTTTGTAAAGAAAATCGCCAAATCACATGACATTAGAAAATCCATAAATTTAGCATGTTATATACATACACACATAATGGAAAGGAGTAATGAAAAATTATAGTAATTGAAACACACAGAGAGGGAGATTTAGCAAAAATATAAAGAGACGGAGGGGAGAGGGAGAAAGCAAGACACGGGAAGGGAGATAGAGACAGAGAGAGAAAGAGAGAGTACCTGTAATCAAAGTAAGATGGAGATAGAGATCGATTAAGGCTTGCAGCCAGATGAACAAATTTAACAGATGTACTAAATGGAAGAAATTAGACTATGTTGTAAAATTAGGGCTCATGATCGGGGGAGTAGAATGTCGGGTGTTAAAATAGGTTAACTATGGAGGAATATGTTAGTGTATACTGAAAATATTTATTTGAAGTATGTACATTTATTTCTGGCCAGTTTATTTGAGAATCATTTGAATGTTTACATGTTGTCTAATATTATATATTGTGAACAATCTAGTATCAAATGGGATACAGAATATTAGATTGTTAAATACGGTTATATAATATAATAAGGTTCACAACACAGGTGGTGTTGGACAATCCACTAGTATGGCTGTAGTATTATTTAGATTAGTTTATATTGACTAATAAATAATACTAGTATACTTTGTGTATATTGAACAGGATCAAATTTAGAATTGTTCCCTTAATACTGATTAAGAAGGAGAACTAAGATTCTATGTTATTATTAATGCTTAGGTTCTTAATTCGGAAATAGTAATTGACACGTGTATATTATTTACATGCTTTGATTTATATATTAAATAATTCTTTTGAATTATATCATTATATTTTGGGTGATGGAATTATATACATGGTGGATATTATTTATTGACGGAATCCATTTCCTGATAATATTCGGGTTAATGATGTCCCCTTGAAAGTTCAAAAAGATTTAATTATGTGAAACCCTGTAGGTGGAATTTATTCTGGCATAATTAAATAAAGGTTGAGTGGATGATCAAGGATAAAAGATATTAATTAAATAAATTATCAGTAATTTATTTAATTAATGGACATATGATATTTTAAACATGGGGAATTTAATAAGCAAATAATATTGGAACCGAATTAATTAAATTACGGTATTAGGAAAGGTAGTGCAAATATTAATTCTTTAGTGGATTGAATTAATATTTAATTACATTGGGCTAGGCTCAAGATGTAATTAGAAGGCCCAACCTAATTATCCATGGTCCCTATTGTAGCCTATATATATTTTTATTCTCTTCTTGCTTGGAATTGTGTGAAAACATATTGTAGCCACCAAGGAGCAAGAAGAGAGGATAACTTGAGAAGACGGAGGCCACACTTCGCTCAAGGGAATTTGGGAATACAATAGAAGAGCGTGGAATCAACCATTAACAAGGTAATCCTCTTTTCGTAATCTTTATCGTAAAACGTAGTAACACCCTAAGTCTGTGGTTCCCAACAATTGGTATCAAGAGCCTGGTAATGGGTTCTACGTTTTATGATATAATGTCCATGTCGTAATTATATATGCGTGTATATAGTGTTTTGCTTGTATTGGTTTTGATGCAGGTTGTTAATCTACTATTATGGCCATGTATATTTTAATTATGTGTTTGGATCCCACGTGGTTTAATCGTGGTTAATTTTTATTTTGGTTTCCACGTGGTTTAATCGTGGTTGTAATTTACACGAGGGTTGATCGTGTTAGAATAGATTTTAAAAAATTAGTTTTGTATTAGATCTATTTTTTTTGTAATTGTTCCGGGTATTTTGTAATAGTTATGTGCGATCGGAAATCAATTTCGGTAGTTTTTTGTTCCGCTGTGCGATTACAAGGGGTTGCTGTTGATGTTTGGATCGAACAAAATCAAAACAAAACTCACAGAAAAGCAACAGGCGCGCGCGCTGCGGCCGCTGCGGCAGCTGGGACTGCTGGGACTGCTGGGGCTGCTGCGGCAGCTGGGGCTGCGGCGGCAGCTGGGACTGCTGGGGCTGCTAGGGCTGCTGGGGGCGTCGGGGTGTGCTTGGGGCAGATTTTTTTTTAGAGCTGGATTTTTTTTCAAGGGCCATAATAGTGGAAAATTTATTTTAATTTTTTCCATTAAATTTTAATTATTGCTTTAATTTATTGATTATGTGTGTCGTTAATTATGTGTGTAATTCTTTTAAAATTGCATGTTTAACTTAATTAGGACGACATGGACATAAAATTTATTTATTGCTTTAATTAAATGTTATATGTTGCTAAAATTATGTGTGTATTTTGAATGCATGATTAGACATAATTATAACAACATAGGGCCCCATTTAATTTTAAAATTCCTCAATTTTAATAAAAAAAATTCTAAGTGGGAGAAGGAATTAATATGAAATTAGATCCCATGGTCTCCATTATTGGTTGTAGGTAATTTAACATAAAGACGAATATAATTTATATATACGTCACCCATCGTGGCATGTAATTTATGGTGTCTAGAATGTTATAGAAATTAATAGAACAAACTTCTTAAATTAATAAATTTTGAAAGGAATAAATACGGATTTTCTTTATTTATGATTTGGGGCGATTTTGTCAAAAACGGGTTCATCGAACTTGTAAGGCTGTGGGTTTTAAGCGAGACTGATGTGACTCCTCCACTACCTGGAAATCAAACCATTGATGAATATTGAATTGAAGTATTCTATTCAAGGCATAATTACGAATATTGGAAGGTATACACGCCACCCATCGTGGCGTACCAAGTTCCATAGATTTCGAATAATTTAAGATTTGATGATGGTATACACTTAGCTATGAAAAATAATATAGTCCACCCCAACGTGGCATATTGTTTAGTAATAGGACCGAAGTAACATTTAAAAAAAATTAGGTGGTGTACATGTCACACATCGTGGCGTACCAGAAGCTTATGGTGTTTAGATGTTAGTGCATTAAATTTTAATAATTTAGATCTTAATAATTAATGCACCCTTATTTATGTGATGTTTTTATGCATGATTCTCAGGATAAAATGGGCTTTAAATCACTATTCACCATACTTAAGGATAACAAACTTACCGGACCTAACTATATTGAATGGAAACGAAATTTGGACATTGTGTTAACTGCTGAGGAGTACAAGTTTTGCACTTATGAACCCAAGCCTGAACAACCTACTGCTGATGCTCCTGAAGATGAGAAAGAGTATTATAAACGGTGGATTAAGGCTGATGAGATGTCGCGATGTTACATTCTGGCAGCAATGTCGGGTGTTTTACAGCATCAACATCAGTCTATGGCCACTGCTTCGGATATACTCTTTAATCTCAAGAAACTTTTTGGAGATCAGAATAGGGCTGCTAGGCAAGTAGCCATGAAGGCTTTAATGAACACTCAGATGGCTGAAGGCACATGTAATATCCGGGATATATCGTGTAATTATTTTTGCTATTATATAATTATTATGTGTGTTCAGTATCTATTCTGTGAGTTAATTGTTAAGTGTTATCTGTACTTGAATATTCAAAAATAATATTAATTGAGTATTTTAATTTTTATATGTCCAAAATAAAATATAGATAATTGTCATATCTTCCTAATTATTTTTATGTTGGTTTATGGATTTATAAGAATCATATGAAATTTCTAAAATCTTTTTCCGGGTAATTAAAATCTATTTTATAAAAACGGGAACCAACCGACGTCAACCGTTGTTACGTTTTTGGAACCCGAAACTCGTTCGAGAACTCCTTCCTAACCTAATTGTAATATTCCGAGCATATTCCATGTTTCGACTTTTTCGATCCGGCTTACGGTTTGTCCTGCGCGGGTCCCGGTGCAACATTTTCGATACAATATTCATTTCGGTAAATCAATAAAACCCGTATTTTCGATAAACGGGAGCTTTTTATTAAACTATCCCAATTATCGCTTCGTAATACGTGTAACCAGGCGCTGAGACCAAGACCACAGTACAAATTGTACTGATTTGGATAATTATCCCGAAAACCGATACCGTTTGGATCAGTTTTTACAAATAAACGTACCGTTTTATATCCGGAATGATCCAACGGGATACAAATTTTCCATAATTATAAATAGCCTTTTACCGTATTTTATTTCGTATCAAAATCATTTGCAGATAGTTAAATATATAATTTTCAGAGAAAAGCCCTAATTTCTTAAAACTGTTCTAAGAATCAAACAGCAAAACGAAGGCGTTACCGATCTCTGTTTTTAAAGCTTGAGTAACCAAAACGAAGGATTTGAGGTGTTCTATCAGATTCTGAGCTTTGTTTCACTGCAGAAATCAAGGTTATTTTTCTAAAAATTTATTTATTTTCGAATTTATTTTATTAAAAATATGAATTTTTGTTCGGATGATTGTTTGTATGATTTGATGATTGCATGTTGTAGAGCTTGTTTTCCTGATGATTTTCATATGTCATACGTCTGATTTGGAGTTCAATAACATGCTCAAAAGTGGGTTTAATTTTCGAATTTCAAAATTAGGGTTTATAACCCGTATGAATGTTTTCAATTGAAATTTGGGGGTTTTTGATTCAGGGGTTATTAACTGTTGATTTATAGTGGGTTGTGTTCCTTATAAAATTTGCAATCGATTGATATATAGCTCGTTAACAGAGGATGCTTGAATCGAAGGGAGTTGTGTTTTAAAGATTTGCGATGTTCGCCGGAAATCGGCGATGTTCTTGGCCAATTTCCGGCCAGAACAGGGATGATTAGAATGTTTTGAATGCATGAACAAGTTCCTGGTGTTGTGTAGTGTTGATCTGGAGGTGTTGGTGGGGTGAGGACGCCGGGATCGTCTTCTCCGGCCACCCCCGATTTTCCGGCGACTGAAACTGCAAAATTGCAGTTTAGTCCCTGTATTTTTGAAGATGGTGAAGTTTAGTCCCTGTAATTTGCAAAGTTTTCAAAAATAGGATTCCTGTTTATAAAATGTTTAAAAATCATATTTCCTATTTATTTTTATTATAAAAATTCATTTTTAATTTCTGAAAATTCTGAAAATTATTATTTTAATTCCGAAAATTATTTTTAATTCACAAATAAATCTGAATTAATTAGTTAATTAATTTCAGTTAATTTATAATTGATTAATTGGTCAATTAATTCGAAAATTAATTGATAAATTGATTTAATTAATTATTAATTAATTTTAATTAGTATTAATTAGATTAAT